>NC_090250.1:1345789-1583289 GCF_037325665.1 Littorina saxatilis | reverse complement strand
CATTTTAATTTTTATCTTGCTCTTTCAATCTGACATCCCAAACAGACAGTTAATATTCTTCTTCTTCTTCGTTCATGGGCTGAAGCTCCCACGTTCACTCATGTTTTTGCACGAGTGGATTTTTACATGCACGACCGTTTTTACCTCGCCATTCAGGCAGCCATACGCCGCTTTCAGGGGAAGCATGCTGGGTATTTTCGTGTTTCTATAACCCACCGAACTCTGACATGGATTACAGGATCTTTTCAGTGCTCAGTTGGTCTTGTGCTTGCATGTACACACGAAGTCGATAAGGCACTAGCAGGTCTGCACATAAGTTGACCTGGGAGATCAAAAAAATCTTCCCCCTTAACTCACCAGGCAGCCGCAGCCGGGATTTGAACTCACGACCTTCCTATTAGAAGGCCCACGTCTTATCCACTGCGCCCGTTCAACCTGGCATCCAAACCAGACAGTTGGATCAAGAATTTTTTTTATTAAATGGCATATTATTGAAATATTAAATCACAAAAAATTAAAATAATTGCAGGCCCAATCCGCCTCGTCAAAGCACCCAGGTGGTTCATTTCTGGTATGTGACCAAGTGGAAGGATGGTCTGATCCCCAGTGAAGGCTTGACCAGATCTGATGAGGTGAGGCAAACTGGACTGTGCCTTAAACATGTTTCAACACAAGGCGAACTCACCAATGGCCAAGGTCATTTTCTTCAAGTGATCCCGAACCAGCTTCACAACGTTGCCCTGAAAAACAGCAGAATCGAAATCAGATAACAATAAATTTATCATTTTATTTTGGTAGGATTCTATGAACAGGAGAAGGGGCAGATTGACACAGAGGGATGACTAATAAGACAATTCAATTACCAAAGAAAAATCAAGGAGAAAAAGAATGTAAGCCCCAGGGTTTCATTTACTAGTGCGCCCTGTGCCATTGGCGCATTATATCTGAAAATGTCCCATCACAATTCCCTTCATTGCGTCAAAGGGCGCATAAAGATTACGTACCACTGCGCTAACAAATGTACACTTTACATCGGATCACACACACACACACACACACACAGATAACACAATATAGCGGCTAATTCTCAGATGGCACCATTTTGCATCTTTGGTCAAAACGCATACAGGCCTCGTTTGCGCTTCTTGCCTTCGACTATGTCCCATCGGAATTTGGTTGAGGGGGACAAATGTCCCATAACCTTTTTCTCCCAGGCTAAACCCTGAAGACCTATGAACAGTCAAGAAAAAAAGATGCACAGAAACACAGTTTAAAATGACAAGATAACATTACAGCATAGATATTTGCATAGATATTTGCACAAACAGCTCACCTTCTGTAGAGGGGTGGCTCGGCAGCAGACAACAGACTCGCATTTCTGCGTCAGCGCCAGGAAAAGTTTTTGCACGTCTTCGTGCAACACCCAGTTCAGCGTATTTCCGTCAATCACCATGGCGTACGATCGTTCCTTCCCTGACTTTGACCTCTCATCCGGCCCTGGAGACAGGGAGGGACTGATGGGGGAGGAGGTTCTGAAGTCAAGGTCATCGTGTTCTGTCTGTGAGGTCAGAGGTCCACCAGATAGGTCGCGATGAAGTTGACCCAAATGGTGGACTATCAGATCTTCCGTGGCTTCCTGTTGTGAGCAGAATTATACACAATTGAAAAAAGTTGAAAAACGTAAGAAATATGTACTCACCAATACAAGGACAGCACACGCACACACACACACGCACATGCACACACACACGCACGCACGCACGCACGCACGCACGCACACACACACACACACACACACACACACACACACACACACACACATGCACGCACACACACACAAAGTCAAATTTTCACCTTTGGAAGTTTTTTTTGACAATTGAAACTAAGTTAAAATCTAAAAGAATACGGAAGGATCAAACATTTGTCATTACCAAACTGACTGTATGTCTCTCAATGGATGGCTTATCAATAGCTTAGACCTGTAAATTATTCAAAATGATCTCCAAAACTGCAAAGAAACTGTCATTACCTTGCTGTGTGCATTGATGGTGAGAACTTCTTGATCCTTGCTGATGAGTTTGGAGGCATAGGCGATTTGTATGGCAGTTTCCTGAAACCACAATGTTCATGCATTGAAATCACCATCCTTTTAAAACATATAGTTTCATTGGAACACACACACACACACACACACACACACACACACACACACACACACACACACACACACACACACACACACACACACATGCACATGCACACTCACACACACACACACACAGAGTCTTAAAAGACGGTTAATTTCCATTGTGTAATTACAGTTGGCACCCCTTTTTAAACCCCTCAATTTAAGACTTCCTCCCTTTTAAGTCCCTGTTTTGTCAAGCTTTCTGTTCATATTTAGCCTCTGTAAATCAATCAATCAATCAATATGAGGCTTATATCGCGCGTATTCCGTGGGTACAGTTCTAAGCGCAGGGATTTGTTTGTTTTTGGGTTTTTTTGCAATTTATATTGCGCACATATTCAAGGAGCAGGGATCTATTTATGCCGTGTGAGATGGAATTTTTTTACACAATACATCACGCATTCACATCGGCCAGCAGATCGCAGCCATTTCGGCGCATATCCTACTTTTCGCGGCCTATTATTCCAAGTCACACGGGTATTTTGGTGGACATTTTTATCTATGCCTATACAATTTTGCCAGGAAAGACCCTTTTGTCAATCGTGGGATCTTTAACGTGCACACCCCAATGTAGTGTAAACGAAGGGACCTCGGTTTTTCGTCTCATCCGAAAGACTAGCACTTGAACCCATCACCTAGGTTAGGAAAGGGGGGAGAAAATTGCTAACGCCCTGACCCAGGGTCGAACTCGCAACCTCTCGCTTCCGAGCGCAAGTGCGTTACCACTCGGCCACCCAGTCCTTGTACCCCTTTTTTCAGACTCCCGCCTTTTTCAGACCTATTTATCTCAGATTCTTAGCAGTCTTAAAAGATGGATTCCACTGTATCAAATGTGGGCTCAAAGCTCAGTAAGATGGTTAATCTAAGTAAATGTAACGTTTTGTTTTGTCAATATGAGAGTTCCAATAACCTATACACTTCTGGTTTTTTTATTTTGAATTTTGGAACATTAGCAGTCTGTTTGTTTTTAGATTTCAGTGAGATGGCTTACCTGTTTGTCACCTGTCAGCACCCACACCTTGATCCCGGCCTCTCTCAGGTGAGCGATGGTGTCGGGTACACCTTCCTGCAGTTTGTCCTCGATACCTGTCGCACCTGTAAAAAACATCAACTCCACTCAACATTGATAAAACATTAAAAGGACAGGACTCAAAGTACAATATTCACATGAGAATAGACAATGGTCAAAAAGGTGGGAATCGGGTTTGCCAAATCCAAAATAAGACAAAATGTAGATGTTATTAGTTTTTTCTTTACCCTGAAGTAAGACAAGAAGGGAAATTGATTTACACATGAGGAGCATTGCCCACAGCTTCAAAATCAATTTAATCTGTCGGTTTTCCATATCCAACATGAACACCTTGAGAGTTTCAAAAGGAGGAACATTCTCATACCTTCGTGTTAAACAACCAGGGCATAACGCAAAGGGGATTTCAGGTAACAACTCTTTAAAGGTGGTCGTCTACATTTTTGCTTTTTTTCAATAATCTTATGGTTAGATTTCAATACAAAATTATGTCAAATGATGAATGAACCATGGGGAAAAAAGTTATAGAAAAAAAAAATATGTAAAAAAAGATTTTATTTTTGGGTAGCGTGACTCACGCTTCCAATATTTTGTTTTCTGTTTGCTGAGAACATGTGCTTTGCCTAAAAATACTGACCAATCAAATTCATGTCACTATGCTTATAGCCACACCCAAACAAGTGCAGCAACAATTTGACACTGGAGCGCTGTCCAAGCTTTTTTTTAAACGCACGAAATGCACGGGATTTGAGAGGAGTTTTGCGCTTGGCATTTTCCAAGTAAGGATATCCTACTATGAGTACTACGCTGGAATACTACAATGAATTTTCAAACGGCTACACTGGCTTCGTCTTTCCTGATCGAAAGGGGGTGTATTGTTGATATTTGTAGATAATAGACTCTGCATTTTAATGGTCAAATGGCGATTTCGGTATAAAAATGTAGACAAGGACCTTTAATGAACACCCCTTTTTTGATTCTTCAAACTTGAGCAGTCTATCAGAAGTCTTGAGACACACCCCACATGACATTATAGTCCGTCACCTGACATTATAGTCCGTCACCTGACATTATAGTCCGTCATATGACATTATAGTCTGTCACATGACATTATAGTCCGTCACCTGACATTATAGTCCGTCATATGACATTATAGTCTGTCACATGACATTATAGTCCGTCACATGACAGTATAGTCTGTCACATGACATTTTAGTCCGTCACATGACATTATAGTCCGTCACATGACATTATAGTCTGTCACATGACATTATAGTCCGTCACATGACAGTATAGTCTGTCACATGACATTTTAGTCCGTCACATGACATTATAGTCCGTCACATGACATTATAGTCCGTCACATGACATTATAGTCCGTCACATGACATTATAGTCCGTCACATGACATTATAGTCCGTCACTAGCAAGGCTGTGTGTCTCCAACACAGGTACAGGAAGCACAAGTCAATATTTATCTGAGCAAAAGCAAGGGTATACTCACTCTTTCAGAACCCCTACAAACCCAACGGAGTTATTTCCAAAAATGGTCATGACAAGTGAAGCATTACCTAAGAGCTCCAGGTCCTGTTCGATGCGACAGGCAGAGTCTCTGATCTCCCTGTCTCTGTTGTCCATGGCTGATTCTGCCACCTTGTGTCCTGTCAGCCAGGCATTGTACACCTCCTCTGTCAGCACCTGTCAAGGTCAATAAATGATAATAATACTAAAAATAATAATACATTGGAACCCCCCTTTTTTTGTTTTATGACCTCAAAAAATCCGAGAAAATCAGGTCTTAAAATGGGGGTACATTTACTATATAATATTAGGTGAATTTTTTCCTTTTTTTTTTAAAATCAGAGTGACATGACTCAAACACATTTCTGTTAATATGTAAAATGAATAATTTTGGTTACACATTCAATCTTGTTGCAAAAAAAGGTCATACACACACACACATACAGGCATAAAAAAACAGGCACACACATAGAAACAGACCCAAAAGCCACTCGGGACAGAAAGACAAATGCACACACACACAACTAGACGTCTAATGCAAACAAGACGGGAGGACAGACAGACAGACAGACAGACAGACAGGAAGACAGACAGACAGACAGACAGACGGACAGGAAGACAGACAGACAGACAGACAGACAGACAGACAGACAGACAGACAGACAGACAGACAGACAGACAGACAGGAAGACAGACACCAGACGGATGTCATTAACTTTCGATGTTTGCACTCACCCTTCTTGCCATGCAAAGTGTTCGCAGTCCCCTCAAAGCGTAGCTGGTTAGATGGTTATTCGTTTCCGTCACCACCCGCATCTCTTCATAATCATCTGAACACAACAATTGTTATTTCAATTCTTTAACTTGCAAACCTCTCCTCTTTCTTTCTCTCATTATTTCTGCTGGTTCATAAAGGGCAGAGATGGCACACAAATTACGATTCATTTCAATAGCCGTCCTGAATACAGACCCATTACAAATCAACAAACAAAACTGTACACCATTAAAAAAGCATACATCACAACCAATCAAATGATTATAAAAGTACATCTATATAGTGCTCCCCTTACAGCAGAAAGAGGTTTACATTGTGACACCCTAAAGATGAGCTTAATTGAGCCCGTCGTTGAATCAGCGAAGACTGCGCAGTCTTTTTACTGGAAATTCAGTTATTGGAATGTTTAATTATTGACAAAACAAAATGTTTCATTAACAAAACGTAGACCCAGTGGTCTTTTAGTGGACAGAGAGACAAACACTTATCGTACAGATAATAAACTTTATCTCAAAATCAACGACGAAACTTGCTTGCAATTAATATCAGGCCTAATTACCTTTGTATCGTTTGTGCAGAACACTGATGATAGCAGAGTCAGCTCCCTTGACAAAGAGGATGATTTCCTTGGACGAAGGATGGCGCACGATGATGGACATGCGTTTGCGTGTCGCGTCAAACCCCAGTACGTTCAGCACAGCAAACTCCACCTCACCTTCCGCTGTTGAATCAAATGGCACAATGTATTGTAACAATCTGTCAACAGCTGTTCAAGTACCAAAGATCTTCCTGGCTTTTTTTGGTCATAGCAAAGATTGTTTCTTTACAACTCAACTTTGTTCAAAATAAAATTAGCTACTGTATCATCCTGAAATTGGGTACCTTTGAAGTATTGACAAACACATAAACACACACACACAAACACACATCCTCTCTCTCTCTCTCGCGCACACACACACACACACACACACCACACAAACACACACACACACACACACACACACACACACACACACTAACACACACACTAACACACACTACAAAAATTAGGCCAGTTCACATTCAACTTACCAGGCAGCCAAATGAGAACTTTGTCAGGCGATCGTTTCAGGAGTCTGCAGCCATAAGTACTGGCAGCTTTCACTAGCGCCATTTCGTCCGGGCTTTCAGCCTCATATCGAGTCCTCAGCGAACTTTCTGATATAAACGACGATCCTGTGATGCTCCCGCCTTCTGATCCTGGATAATCCCCAGGATCGCTCGACAAAGATAGGCGTGAGCGACTGAGCGAAGCACGAGAGTTTGTTCGAGAGGTTGGCGTGCTTGCACTGCTGCGCTGAAGACGGTTGTATACATCCATGCGCTCGCTGGACTGGTCTGGGAATTTGTTGAAGTATGGTTCTGGCAAGAAACCGCTCTCGTCCATCTGTGATGACAGCAAAAAACATCAAGATTACTTAAAAAGGTATCATACTTTAACAAAAAATACAGACCCTCAGGCCGCTTCCTGAGTTCTACCAAAAGATTCTGCATTGCAAATAATGCCACCACGCAGGAGGACTGCCTTCACTTTGCAAAAGCAAGTGCATTGAAAGCCTAAGTAAATGTCGCAATATAGGCAAAGAAAGAGCACTCTTTGTGACATTTTGGTTGCGTTACTCCCCTGAGTAACTTGCCTTGTTTGTGTAGTAATCCCTGGCAACTAGGGTGCTGCTCTATTGACGAAGCATCCGGTCTAGCCGCCAGCCCACTGGACTACTTTTTATCTCCATCACTCAGCAGCGCTTTGAAGATCAGTAACTCACTTTGATGTCACTAATTAGCACACTTTAGGTGTGTTTCGTGTGTGTACAGTAGATTCCCAAGATTCTTCAAATGTGTCAAATGTGTCAAATTCCACCCCCAAACCTCCATTCCTGTCTCAAAATTCTCCCACCCCCAATACAACCTCTGCCATTCTTATTATAAAATATACATATACCCGAGTCACTGACTGGGGGTGGTGCGAGACGACGACCGTGTTGCAGATAGCCATGAGGAGGAAGAACTCCTGCACGCCCTCCTTCAACCCCCTTCCCTTACTAATTTAACCTGTACACAAGTCACTGACCAGATCTTCGTGGGCGTGGTGAGAGACGACGACTGTGTTGCAGATTGCCATAAGGAGGAAGAACTCCTGCACGCGCTTGACGTGCGGTGGGATGGTCAGCTCCACGCTTTCCAGGCTACGCAGGCACATGTTGGACAGTTCGCGCTGCAACGCAGGATCCAGGGGCAGGTTCTCAATGATCTGGAGAAATAAACATGCAACTACAGTCCAACCATCAGGAGATACAAACATGCAACTACAGTCCAACCATCAGGAGAAACAAACATACAACTACAGTCCAACCATCAGGAGAAACAAACATACAACTACAGTCCAACCATCAGGAGAAACAAACATACAACTACAGTCCAACCATCAGGAGAAACAAACATACAACTACAGTCCAACCATCAGGATAAACAAACATACAACTACAGTCCAACCATCAGGAGAAACAAACATACAACTACAGTCCAACCATCAGGAGAAACAAACATGCAACTACAGTCCAACCATCTGCAGAAACAAACATGCAACTACAGTCCAACCATCAGCAGAAACAAACATACAACTACAGTCCAACCATCAGCAGAAACAAACATACAACTACAGTCCAACCATCAGCAGAAACAAACATACAACTACAGTCCAACCATCAGGTGAAACAAACATGCAACTACAGTCCAACCATCAGCAGAAACAAACATACAACTACAGTCCAACCATCAGGTGAAACAAACATACAACTACAGTCCAACCATCAGGTGAAACAAACATGCAACTACAGTCCAACCATCAGCAGAAACAAACATACAACTACAGTCCAACCATCAGCAGAAACAAACATACAACTACAGTCCAACCATCAGGTGAAACAAACATGCAACTACAGTCCAACCATCAGCAGAAACAAACATACAACTACAGTCCAACCATCAGGAGAAACAAACATACAACTACAGTCCAACCATCAGCAGAAACAAACATACAACTACAGTCCAACCATCAGCAGAAACAAACATACAACTACAGTCCAACCATCAGCAGAAACAAACATACAACTACAGTCCAACCATCAGGTGAAACAAACATGCAACTACAGTCCAACCATCAGCAGAAACAAACATACAACTACAGTCCAACCATCAGGTGAAACAAACATACAACTACAGTCCAACCATCAGGTGAAACAAACATGCAACTACAGTCCAACCATCAGCAGAAACAAACATGCAACTACAGTCCAACGTAAAGATGAAAGTCGTTTAGAGAAACAAACATGTGTTGTGGAAGAGATGCTTTTTCTTGCTTTTCCATTGAAACAGTGAGACAAGCTACACCTCACATTGTAAACTTGCCTCGGTGTTTTTATGGAAACAAGGAAAAGCAAGTCTTCCACAACCATAAAACTTGACCGAGTTGTTTCAGAACATTGTCTATTACTAGAGGTCTCCCAGGTCAACTTATGTGCAGACCTGCTAGTGACTTAACCCCCTTCGTGTGTACACGCAAGCACAAGACCAAATGCGCACGGAAAGATCCTGTAATCCATGTCAGAGTTCGGTGGGTTACAGAAACACGAAAATACCCAGCATGCCTGAATGGCGGGGTAAAACCGTCATACACGTAAAAATCCACTCGTGCTAAGAACATGAGTGAACGTGGGAGTCTAAGCCCATGAATGAAGAAGAAGAACTAGAGAGAAAAATCAGATCCACAAAAAATAAAATAAACAAACGAAACATAAATATATACATTAAGCATACGGTGATGTCATCATTCAGTGGAACCCCCCTTTTAAGACCCCCCAATGTATGACTCCCTCCCTTTTGAGACCTTGTTTTCTGTTAATTTACTCCCATTTTAAGACTACCCCACCCCCCCCTTTTAAGATCTCCAAACACTGGAGAAACTGGGGTCTTTTAAGATCTTAAAAGGGGGGTTCCACTGTATTTCCATAACCCAAAAGTGTCCAAAGAACTTACAGAGCTGGTTCTGCTCATGCCAGCCAGCGACTGGCGACTGTCAAAATCACTGTAGCTTGAGTAGCTGTCTTCACCTGAAACACACAAAAAACAAATCCCAATCAAACTATAATGCATACAAAGTACAAAACTTATCCTTTGCTGAGAAATTCAAACCAACCCTTCGCTTGTGAAACCTCAAGTGTAGCAATTTACTTTTTTGTTAAATTTTCAGCATAGCAAACGGCGTCCAGCATTCGCATACGGCTCATGCTGATAATCCATTTTTTTGACATGTCTGTTATCATTTGCTATCAGTCAGCATATAAAAAATAACTTAGAATATCGTTCCATTCACACTTTGTAATATGACGTAAATGAGGTCATGTCAAACTAGTCAGACAGGGACCTGATTTTCCACTGTTCATAATGCCAAAATCACCGAGACAAAGTCATTTTGGAAACACTTTTGCTCGCTCGCATTTCAATATTCAAAAAAAAAATTGAGTGTAAATTTGGAATGAACCCGCAAGCCATGTAGTATTCTCTATTTCTTCCATCACTAACCTGGCAGATGAGGGTAGTCTACTCCTCCATCACTAACCTGGCAGATGAGGGTAGTCTACTCCTCCAACAGTACAGCTTTTGAACTCCATCTTGTTTTCCGTGAGTGTGCCTGTCTTGTCCGAGAAGATGTACTCAATCTGCCCGAGATCTTCTGTGATGTTCAGGGCCCTGCACTCCATGCGTTTATCCGACTCTTCATCGTAGAGCTCGACGTCATGCGTGATGAAATACACCTGCCCCAGTTTGACCAGCTCCAACGACACGTACAGCGGCAAGGGAATCACGCTCTGTTGGCAAAAACAAATCAATGTTTCATTTCATTTCATTTTATTTACTCTATTGTCCCAATGCTGGAAAATTTGAGCCGCTTCAGTGGAAAGGTAGCAGCAACATGAGTCGCGCTACTCATGTGCGTGCCTGCTTAGGTGTAATCAACCACCAGCACTTATGGCAGAATGACCATGGTCTTTTACGCACCACCCTGGTGACATGTGGATGGGACATGAATACCGTCTCTGAGTCTACACATAATGTTGACCTGTGTCCGTCCTTGCCTGGATTCGAACCCGTGACCTTAGGATCACAAGTCCAGTGTTCTACCCACTGAGCTATCCTGCCCCCAGAGGTTCAATCTTTAACAACAGCTATAACAAGGGAATCCCGCTCTGTTGGTAAAAACAAATCAATGTTTAATTTTTAACATGTTGCTATGACAACTGGCTAGGGGAAGAAAGAGAGTGAGACAGTGAACTAAATAAACCTGATAAAAGAGGCATGCAAGGCTACAAAGAGACAGAAAATTAGACAGGTGGAAAAAAATGCAGACATTCAAATGGACAGTCAACTGTCATCTATAAACACCATCAATTAAAAAGCCAACCACTTTTTACTGTTTACCTCAATCGATTTCCCCACAAAGAAGTGCATGCAGCTAAAATATAAAGAAGCCTCAAATTCAGTAGAATATTTTCTTCAAAGTCAAGTCAGGTTGCAGATAAATCTTTCGCAAAAAAACAAAAACGAACCTGGAACTAGATGATGATGTATCAAAGTCAAGAGGTTGCAGATAAATCTTTCGCAAAACAAAAGAGAACATACCTGGAAGATGATGATGTAGGTCCAGAAGACGATGAAGCCCTGGAAGAGGGGGCTGTACTGGTCAAGATCGCCAAAGGGAATGAACGGCACTAGGTTGGTGTTGTCCGTCAGATCGTTGTAGTCTGCCAGCCATATCCCGCTACCTGGAAAACACACACACACAGCAATAATCAGCTTCAGCACATACTTACTTACTTAATCCTCTTCCATCCTGCCAACCCTTTTGAAGCCTCAAGTTTAGCAATTTAAATTTTTGTTCAAAATTTTCAGCGGAGCAAATGGTACAACATTTTCTAACATTTATTCCCACATCCACATTTATGCCATTTTGCACAAGAATACATATTTTAATAAAGTTTCATGAGAATGCAGGAACATAAAATGCCCATTAGAGAGTACCTGCAGTGCCACTTTTCAGCGTAGACCATGTTTTATGACCCATTTTGTGACCGCTGCACGGAGCGAGAAGCAGAAATGAGAACCAGAGGGAAATGTTGCATGCTTGTGACTATTTGTTAAAGTGTACCAATCTTTCGCTTGGCGTAGCAGCATATCAATTTGTCTTAAAACGTAACATGTTGGCAGCTCTGTGCACACACACCAGTATTGTTGTGGTTATGTAACTCACCGATGGCACAGAAGAAGCAGAGGAAGAGCAGGAGGATGACACACCAGATGACGTCACGGTTGACTCGACGTTCCAGCTGACTGCGCTTGTAGCGAGGACCTCTGTTGTTCAGCATGGCTTTCGTCTCATGACCTGCAGCGATAAACAGTGATGTTCTTTGTGTGCAAATAACCAGCCAGTAATATCACTGACACTGTTTGCTCATCAAGAAATGACAGAAGAGGACAAGCATGGAAGAGTATATCAATCAATCAATCAATGAGGCTTATATCGCGCATATTCCGTGGGTACAGTTCTAGGCGCTCTGCAGTCATGCCGTGTGAGATGAAATTTTATACGGCCAGTAATTGCAGCCATTTCGGCGCATATTTACCTTTCACGGCCTATTATTCCAAGTCACACGGGTATAGGTATTATTAACTGTGCCTAAGCAATTTTTGCCAGGAAAGACCCTTTTGTCAATCGTGGAATCTTTAACGTGCACACCCAATGTAGTGTACACGGGGGGGAGTTCGGACACCGAAGAGAGTCTGCACACAAATTTGACTCTGAAATAAATTTCCGCCGAACCTGGGATCGAACTCACGCTGACAGCGGCCAACTGAATACAAATCCAGCTCGCTACCAACTGAGCTATATCCCCGTATACACACATGCTCACACATACAGAGACACAGACAGACACAGACACAGACACAGACACAGACACAGAAACAGACACAGAAGAGGACAAGCATGGAAGAATCTTATGCTCACTCAGACACATATAAACTTACACAAACACAGACAGACACTCACATTCACACACACACACACACACACACACACACACACACACACACATATCTTATCAACACAGAATACACAAGCATGTCTGAAATAAAAGAACAACTTCTTTTAATTTTACGCATAAGCATACCAGCATAAAGAACGAAGCCTTCAATGAAATCTGTGTTTTTGATGATGCAGCCCCGTAGTAACAAATTGCTGCTGTTGAGGGGGATCTTCTCCTGGCCCTTGATGCTGGAAACAGATAGAAAACAAGAATAAGGATAAGATAGGATAAGATAGGATAAGATAGGATAAGATAGGATAAGATAAGATAAGATAAAATAAGTCAATAAGATTTCATTTAGTCCTGTGAGGTTTGCCCCCATGGAAATTCGAGCTTCTTTCTCACTGGTGAAAGCGAGCTGCCATACAGTATCGCGTTGATAAGGCTAAGATTGCAGGGCGGGGATGTAGCTCAGTCGGTAGCGCGCTGGATTTGTATCCAGTTGGCCGCTGTCCACGTGAGTTCGTCCCCACGTTCGGCGAGAGATTTATTTCTCAGTCAACTTTCTGTGCAGACTCTCCTCGGTGTCCGAACACCCCCCGTGTGTACACGCAAGCACAAGACCAAGTGCGCACGAAAAAGATCCTGTAATCCATGTCAGAGTTCGGTGGGTTATAGAAACACGAAAATACCCAGCATGCTTCCTCCGAAAACGGCGTATGGCTGCCTAAATGGCGGGGTAAAAAACGGTCATACACGTAAAAATTCCACTCGTGCAAAAAAACACGAGTGTACGTGGGAGTTTCAGCCCACGAACGCAGAAGAAGAAGAAGGCTAAGACTGCATATGGTCCTGTGAGGTTACCCAATGGAAATTCTGGCTGCTTTCTCACTGGAGAAAGCGAGCTGCCATACAGTACACGGTGCTACCCTATTTTTTTTCTTCCGCATGCGCGTTTTCATGTTACCAAGCCCTATGACTTTTGTTTTGAGCTTGGGATCTTTATCGTGCGCAAATGAATAAGGTCTGTTATATACAGTGGTACCCCCGATGAAAGGACACCTTTGGGACCTGCCAAGTGTACTTACAAAGCAGGTGGCCTGTCATGACAGGTATATTTGGTTTTAATTATATTTGGTATGTTTTAATTGACACAGTGACAATAGAAGGTGTCAAAAAACTTCATTTATACCGTCTGATTTTTGGTTTTGGGGGAAGGGGGAGGTGTGTCTGGAACATTAAATTGATGCTTGAATATTTCTGTCGTCTAGTTTTTTCTGTCAATAACTTAAATATTAAAGTAATAAAATAAATATAATGCAATTATATTGTAATGCATGGGTTCATTATTCACACTACAAACTATCCAATCTGTATCATCATAACAATAATATAATCATATACTCACACATATCCTTTAAAATCATAGATGGATGTGTTTGGTTGATCAGCCATGACGGTGTACGGAAACTGCCTCGGATCAAAATCATCTCTCTGCACACACCATTCAAAAACAACATCAAAATCAGAGATACAGTTGAACCTCCAATAATCTGAAAAAATCATGTCTTAGAAAGGAGGGGGTCTGAAAATGGGGGTTAATTCACAGAGGTTATGAACAGAAATTCAGTCAACACTAGGTCTCAAAAGGGAGGGAGTCTTAAATGGGGGCCACTGTACTGGAGATCCACCGTACATATTATAATATTTACCCAGTGTCTACTCATCAACTAGAGAGATATAGTTATAGCTATGTTCAAGCACTAACGATCTATTAAGCAGAGATCATCAGTACCATCATCTATATATATATATATACGACTTGTGTGTGTGTGTGTGTGTGTGTGTGTCTGTCTGTCTGTCTGTCTGTCTGTCTGTCTGTCTGTCTGTGTGTGTGTGTGTGTGTGTGTGTGTGTGTGTGTGTGTGTGTGTGTGTGTGTGTGTGTGTGTGTGTGTGTGTGTGTGTGCGCGATGCACGGCCAAAGTTCTCGATGGATCTGCTTCAAATTTGGTGGGCATATTCAGGTACACCCGGGACAGGACACAACCTGGTCGATATTTCAACACGTGCTCTCAGCGCGCAGCGCTGAACCGATTTTGGTTCCACCTCAGCTACCCGGGCCCCCATACCGACACACCAAAGCCAAAGTTCTCGGTGGATCTTTTTCAAATTTGGACACCGTATTCAGCTACACCCCGGACACAATATCATCGATGAGATATTTCAACACGTGCTCTCAGCGCGCAGCGCTGAACCGATTTTGGTTTTTCTGTTCATTTCACCATTCCCAGTAACTCTTCCTTATCTTCTCCATGTTTTCATCACCCCTCCAGTGCCACAGCCGCTGGCGATTGCATCAGCAGTCAAAATAGCTAACCCCCCCCCCCCTCCCTCCCTCCCCCCCTCTTTGGCTATTCACTTCACCCCCACTCTTATCTTATCCTGCGCTGACCAATCCTTCAGAGACTTTCCTCTCAGATAAAAACTCGGTCATTGACCCCGGGTAAGAAGGTCAGTGTCTGGACAGGCAGCTGTGTTCAGATTGCAAGTACCGGTCATTGACCCAGGTCTCAAGGCCAACCAGCTTTTACAATGCATCTGCCTTTGATCTGACCGCCCATCCAGAGCAAACATATTCCCCCTCTGTATTTTT
Source organism: Littorina saxatilis (assembly GCF_037325665.1). Taxonomy (NCBI): domain Eukaryota; kingdom Metazoa; phylum Mollusca; class Gastropoda; order Littorinimorpha; family Littorinidae; genus Littorina; species Littorina saxatilis. Next base: position 1,568,003 of record NC_090250.1, on the reverse strand, counting down.
CCTTTGATGTGCCTGCTATGTACCACTGATCCAGTTTCTGGGAAATGTATAGGTCATTGACTGCAGGGATACTCATTAAGACCGTTTTCTAAAATATGTTAACACCAGCTTTGCTGACCAACTTAGTACAAGTAGTGACAGTACTACTGCTGTCTTCAACTAAGGAAGTAAAAAAACAAACCATCCAGTATGATCAGGAAATCTGAACATCTGTTTGTTTTCATTAGGAACTAGAAAATTAATGAAATATGATGCTTTTGATTATTTATGACTTAAGCTGTGGTAAATTTGGCTGGTATGCAACTTTTATACTTCTGCTTGATCTAACAGTAATATTAATAACACACACATAAAGAAAAAGAAACAAAACAAGAAAGCAACTTAGAAAAAAAAATTGTAGTCAGCTTTTTATACTTGGTTTTACACAACAAAAAACATAATTTAAATGAAAAAAAATTGCTGATTTACTCTTTTGTTTAAAGTGTGTGTTTATGTGGTAAGTAAAGTTCCATAGTAAATTACTTTGTAAATTGTGTGGTAGGGGGTACATAAAGGGGGTAACTTTTAGTGAGGTTTAGTGTGTGATTGTGTGACGGGGTGTGAATGTTGTTTTGATTTCTTGTTTCTTTGTGGCGGTTTTTATTTTAAATTCTTTATTAAAACAAGGTTAATTATCATTATATTAAAATATAGCATTTTAGTCATCAAGTTTTGTGTGTGTTTGTGGTAGTTATTAGAAGTGCAAATCCACATGTATGCATAATAAGTATGAATGTACGTCTTTTGTGTATGTGGTTAGCACGCGACGAGCCACTGGGGCGGTTGTAAGAAATCCCGGCCAGTTGGGGGGCCGGTTGGGATTTTGGGGGGCCGGTTCAATTTTTGACTGGCCGGTAGCAAAAAAAGTTAAGGTACACCCCTGCTGTAGTACACAGCTAAATGTAATCCTGAAAGTACTGCAGATGTAATGCAAACAACAAACCTCTGAGTCAATGTCACTGATTTTCTGTCGCTGCTTGAGGTTGTTTTCCCCATCAATGTTGCTGGTCTCTATGTGACAGATTCCCGCAGGGTCGCTGGACCGCATCAACAAAATGTCGGCAGGTATAATCTCGTTACAGGACAGGTGGACAAAGTCGCCGGGGTAAATATTTGACCAGTCTGATTTCACGTAACGTTCCTCAGCCCTGAAAATGTTCAAACAAATGTGAAATACTGGCAGCTACATACTGGTGTACTGATTACACTGAGGCTAAGGCAACAACAAAAAAATAGGTGTGGTTAAGGTAACATAGCCCCAAAAAATAGGGTAGGAAGGTCAGGCATTCACTTTTTCTTTTTTTTCTTTTTTTTCTAATGTGTTCAAATTAAACCTACTTGACAGAGAAATAAGTGTGCGACTCGAGCGCTTTCGCTTTTATTGCGTTTTCTGCACTCGTTTTTTTTGTGTTTGTTTTGACAAATGTAATAAAAAGTTATAGGGTCGGCCCCTAAAAATAGGGTAGGTCGGGTTACCGTAACCACACCTTTTTTTTTTTAGGCCTAATGGTCTGCCTGCAAGTTTGTTCGTAAATATCACAGCTGGTTAACTAAAGTTACTTTTAGCTGAGCTACTTCTAACATTTTGGTGAGAGAAAAATATACATGTACAACTACGTGTGTGTCTTTGGGTCTGCATTTATGATGTGTGTGCATACACATGGGTGTTTTCAATGTTGCTAGCAGTGTATCAGTGGCACATGCATGCATGCATGTGTTATACATAGAGAATACTACATGGCTTGCTGTGTCGTACCAGATTTACACGAGTTGTTTTTTAAAATATTGAACTGCGAGCGAAAGCGAGCTGTTCACTATTTGAAAAAGCAACGAGTGTAAATCTGGTACGACACAGCAAGCCATGTAGTATTCTGTTTATCCTACATACTGTACTTACGTGTATTTTACTGAAAATGTCCTGCATTCGAGGCAGCTAAATTGAAGACGCTTGTTTTGGAACCTCGATCTCTTCTAAAGCCTCGTGCAATCTATTACGTCAAAGCAAAGAAACGTCACTCTGAAAGTGTGGCGTGACGTGTTAGTTCTAAAGATTCATCGAGGGTAATTAGCGAGCGCAATTTTTTTTCTTCTATAATGACGTTTGTCTCGGTGACTTTGGCATTATAAGCAGTGGAAAAACAGGTCCCTGCCAGACTTGCTTGACATGACCTCATTTACATGATATACACACGTGTGATTTGAACGATTATTATCTCACGGGTGTCTCTCTCACATATGTAGGATAAATAAATTTATACTAGGCTGGCAAAAGCTTACAAGTGTTCAAATACTCAGTGACGTCAGTCACACTGCAGTACGTTACAAATCTCTCAGGGATAATAATTAAGGGAAAAACTAATGCTTAAGGCTGCATGTACTCAAGTTTTATGCTATATATATAGATTAATTGGAACAAATGCTACCAATGAGGAATGTCTGTTTAATTAAATGGATTTTCCATCGTCTTTCAGTTTGAATGATGCTTTACAATCACAAATGATAATTCTGCTATGAAACACATCTAAAATAATACCTACTTTGAATACAGCCGACATGTTAGCGAGTTGACTTTCTTGTCAGAACGGTACCTCCTGAAGTCTTCGTAAGCATCTTTCACTGCTGTCACAGATAGCACAAACAACACAGGCACTGCTGCAATCTCTTTAGCAAAGGCGTTCACCTCTGGAACCCAGTTCAATGCCACGACGAATATGAAATATAAGTTGGCAAATCTGTGGAACTGTTCAAATAAGTTCTTTGGTAAGAATGTCAGAACAGAATATTTGTTTGTTTTGATTCGGTTTGAAGAATAGCCATGGTTTGGGTGTGCTTTGTGTTTGTGAAGCACGGTTGATGGAATTGTATGGTTTGGCACGATTGGGCGTTCCTTAGGTCGAACATTTCCTCTTCCGAAATAGTTACCCATCGTTGAAGTAACTGCTAGTAAATCCTGCTGGAAATCATCCAAAAGTATGACTAGTAGAAAATACTTTAAATAGTATCACAGCACACCTGTTCCCTTTCACCTGTACACAGAGTATCACTCTAAAGTTTTCTCCTGGAAAGATGGCACGATCTAATGCTTAAATTCTTTCTTCTGTAGCTATCAGACACGTTAGAAAATCACAATCATTGAGGTGTGCAACACATTCTCTTCCTTTCATTTTCACTCTTCTATCACCTTTCACAGGAAGTGTCCCACCTAAGTTGGACTTGTCACTTGAGGCATGTTTGCTTTTGTCAACATCAAGAAGTCACATCCTGGGCAGGTACGAGGATCACAATCATTGATGAAATGGCCTTCAGCTCATGTCAAGGCCCTTACTTTCGCGTTGGATTCATTCATTTCCCACAGGTGTGTGGCGAAATAGAAATGCCAGTACAACAGCTTTGATCAATAGAGTTGGCAACGCAATGTGTGTATTGTTGCTTCCAACACTGTTTTGCGCTGTGTCTGTTAAAGCTGTCTTGATTGGATACTCGAAAACGAGGGGACGAATGGCTGTCTCGGTCACAAAGCCAGTACATGTAACAGGTGCGATCATGGCGGAAGTGGAGTGGGAGGAGGCCCTTTCAGCGCTGTCAAAACTTTCAAGTGCACAAACTAGCGATGTAATTAACTTTTCTCATCTTTGACATTATCTGAAGTATATGAGCCAATGTCAAAAGGTGCTGTCTGACAGCTTCGAAAATCAAAGTACATCCAAAGTAAAATGACTGGTGTTTTGAGTTGCTTAACACATTCAGTATATAGTTTCTAAAGGAGAAAAGGGAAAATCTTTCACAACGGCTGTGTTATTTGGCCGTTAAGTTGAGGCTTGACGAGTGTCTCTTGTGGCATGTAAGGACATAAACCTGATTTTTTCCATTTTTTTCTAGAACTTTCATTTCTACTAAATTCTACTGAGCTCGCATATGAGTATTGGGGTGTAGATTAAATATAATCAAGGTAAAAGCGCATAAAATGTGTATGTTAGCAACATGAATTCATTTATTGCTATCACAGTCACAAACGGTATGTGCTCCATACAAAAGTTCTTTAATTTGAGGTTTTCTCAGATATTGTTGAAGTCAAAGCTTTGAAACTTCACATACTTGTATGATTGTATGACCTCCAGACATGGTGAGAGAGTAGTTGACCTTCGTCACATTTCAAGGTCACGGCGGGGTCGTATTGGGTCAGAAAGTGATAAATTGGTATTTTCTCGAAAAGTTTTAAAGCAACAGCTTTTAAACGTCACACACTTCTTTGTTGAGATAATATCCAATCCTGATGCTCAATTTGGTTTACTCTTGTGAAATAGCAAGGTCATAGCAGGTCTGTCTTAATGAGGAGAAAAAAATGTATCATTGTTTTTTATGTTTTTGGGGCTACATCTTTGAAACTTCCACAATAATGACAATTCCTTTTTATTTCTTCTTTTCAAAAACTGTGATTATGAAGCAGTCATTTGATTTGCTTCTGACTGCTAGCAAAAAAAAAGATAGAAATTAAAAATTGTGGAAAAAAAAGGAAGATTGACACACACAAAAAAAAGTGTCTAGTGTGACATTGTGACGACAAAGCTTAAATTAGCCAGAAATGGTACCAAACTTCAAAATATTGTGGTTATTTTCATTGTTTTTCCTTTTCACCGACAGTTTTTGTTCAAAACTGGTTCTTTTGTGTATCTAGTTGAACAACAACATTTTTTGGAAGCTTTTTTAAAGTTTGAGTTTTTGTGACGCAAAGAGTCACGCTAGACACGCAATTTTCAAACTTTAATAATTTCTTTAAAAAGCGGACAAATGGGAAGAAAAACACACAGAACTATGTATTGGGGTTCATGCAATCATTTGGTTTAAATCCAACTGCCCAGAAAAAAGCTTATTAGCATTTTTTCTAAAACTATCGAGAGTACTCAAACACCTTGTCAAAATACGTCCCTAAAAAGCACTAATTTGTGTAATGAATGAGGAGCAGAATTTTAACTGTTTATAGTTAGTCTTTGGTTTTTCTCTGCGATCATCTTTATTCATTAATCTCTCAGAAAAACCAAAAGTTCCATCTGAGTGTACATTCAGTAAATAGTTACAGAACTTATAAAATACCTAGCGTACCCACAGCACCTTTTGACATTGGCTCAAATGTCCCCGGATCTCCGTTTATATTTGATGTAGATTACTTTAGTGTTAATGACACAGGGTTTTTAAGCAAGGTGCGAGCTGAAAGTTTGGTGTTGACAGCAATGATGAATGAAGAATTCATAAAAAAAGACTTCTTACTCTCTCTCTCTCTTTTCTTTTCTCTCTCTCTCTCTCTCTCTCTCTCTCTCTCTCTCTCTCTCTCTCTCTCTCTCTCTCTCTCACACACACACACACACACACACACACACACACATGCACATTGGTCTGCAGTGTGTGTGCAATGACACTAGACAGCCACAACCGAAGCTGAAGCTTCTATATCTTTTTCTTTTTTTGTAACACTAACAGTAATGCAGGTCTTTGTATTCGTTTCTTTCTTTTCCACCAGCTGTGCCATTCGCTGGCTGAGCAGATCTGTCACAACAGACCCCCTGCTCCAGATGCGTACCTGAAGTCACTGTCGCTGGAGGAATGGTGGGCTTTAACAGGAGTGCTGAGGAATTTCCTCACCTCATCTGTCAAACATGACAGAACAAAAGATCAGGTAGGTCTATAGATTCTTACTCCTGTTCAGTCTTCTTCAAGAAATAATGTCTACTGTACGTGAAATTTCCAGAATGTCTTCACCAAAATTCTGAATTTGTCTACTACTCCGAAAATGTGTATAATAGACAAAGACAGGGCTGAATATTGGCGGTCGCCCGATCACCCCCGGCGGGTTCAAATCGCGTCGGGCAGGTTTGAAATTCCTCTGAAATCGCCCGCCGGGGGTTCAAATTTCGCTGAAGCACAAAGTCGTTAGGCAACGTAGTTAATTGGAACAGCCGGCGAACATATAACAAATATCTCTCGCGGGCGATCTCAAAATCTGTCACTTCTCTACTGCCCACTCATCCCCCCCTCTCCCCCACTTTGAGAAGGACTCAGGACTACCACCAATCAAGGCCAGACACAGTGGCTAGACAGCTACCCCCCTCCGCCTCACTTGACCCCCTCTCTTATCTTATCCTGCGCTGACCAATCCTTCAGAGACTTTCCTCTCAGATAAAAACTGGTCATTGACCCAGGGTAAGAAGGTCAGTGTCTGGACAGGCAGCTGTGTTCAGATTGCAAGTACCGGTCATTGACCCAGGTCTCAAGGCCAACCAGCTTTTACAATGCATCTGCCTTTGATCTGACCGCCCATCCAGAGCAAACATATTCCGCCTCTGTATTTTTCCTTTGATGTGCCTGCAATGTACCACTGATCCAATTTCTGGGAAATGTATCTAGTCATTGACTGCAGGGATACTCATTAAGACCGTTTTCTAAAATATGTTAACACCAGCTTTGCTGACCAACTTAGTACAAGTAGTGACAGTACTACTGCTGTCAATTATTTCCCTTCAACTAAGGAAGTAAAAAAACAAACCGATCCAGTATATGTGATAAAGAAGAAAAGACAGACCTTCAACAATAGGATAAGGGGTGCAACTCTGCAACTCTTCTGAATCAAAAGCATAAAGATCACCTGTAAACAATTCTAGGATCAGGAAATCAGGAAATTGGGCCTTTTACACCTGGGCTATTCTAGGCGACCTTGACCTTGGCCCGCTGTGCCTCGGGCAAAGTCAGCCACTTTTGCGCGTTGTTTGAATGGTGGAGCTGTACGATGGTGCACAAACATTGCTGTTATGGCGTGTGTGGAAGTGATTTAAGACACCGTGAGAGATCACACATGGTCGGTGTTGGATGGGTACCGTTTTCCAAACCATCTAGAGATTTAGAAAAGTGCCGAAAATGGATTAAACTATGTGGAAGAACGATCGAGAGGTTCAACATCGAAAAAGTCAACAAAGACACCAACATTTGCACAAAACACTTCGTCGGGGGGCACTTGAAAATGACATGCTGTTTTTCTTCATAAGTATAAATGGAACAAAAAAGATTGTACCATGCTTTGACTTTATGTGCTGAGAGAGGAAGAAATGGTTTTAATGTAGCTTTTTCATATCCCCATAAACCAAAGTGTGATACTGCAGCTAGTTAGCAAAACAATTTCATTGAAAAACTAGACAGCAAGTGACACATAGTCTACAAACCAATGAACACGAAGGCATTTAAGAAACAGGATCATTCTTTTAATCTTGTCTAAAATTTTGAACATGAATCTCACTGCAAAAACACAATCTAACAGAAGTGGCAGAAAAACAAAACTACTTCAGCATACAAATGGCCCAAAGAATATGGTCTGAAATCAGACAAAAAGCATGACAGCTCGGTGCTTGCAGTTGCATACAACAAGAACACAAAAATGAAAAAAATGGTCAAACTGAACTATGTGTCGTTCAAAGGAAAAATGGTTTGCCTCAAGGAAAAAGACTTGAGAGACATCACATAACTGTACAAGCTCACAAGAACTATTGGTTGTAATCATGAGTACGACTAGACTGAAATGATAAATAATGTGCATCACAGTAGGCCTACTATTCAAGCACTAAAAAGTGCCTCTCACTAGCTTGTCACCAAATAAACAAAGTAGGTTGTAACAAAATTGCAGATTAATAAAAAAAATAGTTCAATCAATAGTATATATATATATGTGACTTGTCACACCTGACATTAAACTAGTGATTTCCATCACTATCCTTTTCAGGCATTAAAAATAGTTCAAAGCACCTAGCCCCACATAGAAGTAAGAGGCTCATTCACAAGCTAGTTAAAAGCTTTTCATTCTTTTGTTTTTCTCAAAAGAAAATTCATAGTATGACAACAGTATTCACAGCAGGCAGTTTTAAATCATGCAAGGGCATTCTCCAGGTGTGTTCACGAAATACATTGTAATTTTAAACAGAGACAATTTTCAGTTCACGCGTGAAGATGATTTTACTGACCAAGTTTCTCCCCATATATTTCATAACCCTGCAGGTGAAAATGGGAATACCAGCACAGAATGATTGTCAGTGAAAATTTAATACCAACACTTCAAACTACATCACTCATCATAAAACAGAAACTGTGACTCCAGAGTGGATTTAAATGAAAATCAAAAAGTGGAAAAACTCATACTCTGATAATTGACATTGTTGTCCAAGTGTTTCAAACTACATCACTCATCATAACTTGAACAGAAGCTGTGACTTGGATTTAAATGAAAATCAAAATGCGGAAAAACTCATACTCTGATAATTGTTGTCCAAGTGTTTCAAACTACATCACTCATCATAAAACAGAAGCTGTGACTTGGATTTAAATGAAAATCAAAACGCGGAAAAACTCATACTCTGATAATTGTTGTCCAAGTGTTTCAAACATCACTCATCATAAAACAGAAGCTGTGACTTGGATTTAAATGAAAATCAAAACGCGGAAAAACTCATACTCTGATAATTGTTGTCCAAGTGTTTCAAACTACATCACTCATCATAAAACAGAAGCTGTGACTTGGATTTAAATGAAAATCAAAACGCGGAAAAACTCATACTCTAATAATTGTTGTCTAAGTGTTTGTGTGGTTAAAAAAAACCAAATGTACCTGATCATGAATGAAATCAGAGCAACCCATATGTTCATTAACCATTCACTGCCACTGGTCCATACGTATACTCTTCAGTTTCAAAAAGGAGATGGGTATTGAAGAGGCAGTGCTACTGTTAGTGATTCAAAGTGCCATACATCCCATCCTAGTGCTGTGAAATGGGGATATATTCAATATTTCATGGAAGCTAACTAATATTTGCATGTATGCATGCAAACATACTGTGACAGTACTAATACAGTAAAAGCATTATTGAGGGTGAACAGCCTGCTTTGCTTGGTTTCAGTGAGGAGTAACAATACTAACAATAACAATATGAATAATAACATGCCTATGTTGTGAAATGTAAGTACTTGCCACCCTCCCCCCCCCCCCCCCCCCCCGGACACTGGCAAATCCCAGCAGAATGTCCCCATCTTCGCTGACGATTATGCACAGTTTATATGAGGAAGTGTGCAGGTAGGTTGTCTGCCTCTGTGTCGGTTTTACCTCCGCGGTGTAGACGAAAAACTTTTCCACTTCTGCACATGTATGTATCTCAAGTTGAGCACATGGCCATAAAAAAGGCGATATATCTTCAAAGGATTTGTAAGTTTTCGCCTTCTTCTGGTCGAAATAGTTCTTTTTCTCAATCAGATAGTTCAGGATGTCAACAACACCGATCCTGGGTGCGTTTGATGGGTCACTTTTTTCTTCGGATGTAAAAGGATCGCGTGGTGGAAATCCGATCTGTCGAAGTTTTTCGGAAAGGTTTTCTTGCACGTCCTGTCTTGTAAAATCCGGATCGATCGGTAGTTCCAACTGCTGTGCAGTTTTTACAAGTTGCAGCAGACCATCTCGTCTGTATCCAGTAACAGTATCGACAGCGAGTTTGCCCGTACCCAAGGGGAGTAACTCGAAATGACTCAGCGCGCGGTCAGCTGTAAAAGGCCCTATTGTTAATGGTGTTGATATTATGCCCAGTTATAATTCGGATCATTCACCTGTGTCTTTATGTTTTAATACTGACATTGTAAAAAGACACCGACCACTATGGAAGTTTAATAACTCACTATTAAAAGATATAACATTTGTTGGATTGGTCAAGCAGGTAAACTATTAGATTTGAAAATACAATATGCTGTACCTATTTATGAAAGAAATACTATACATTTGATTGAGGATGACAATTTGGTGTTGATGATTGATGATCAATTATTTTGTTTAATGATTTTGTTGGAGATGAGGTCAATGTATTTCCTACGCCTCACATAAAAAAAGAGAAAGTGATATGAAAGAAAGAAAAATCCTTGCTGAGATTGTATGTTTTGGAGAATCAGGTGAATGAAAGTAATGTACAGTTGTTAGAACAGAAGAAGCGAGATTTGGGTGAAGTGCGGCAGAAGCGAGTCGATGGTATTATTGTGAGATCACGTGCCAGGTGGATTTGTGATGGTGAGAAGAATACCAATTATTTTTGTAACCTGGAAAAAAGGAATTATGTGCAGAAAGCAATGTGTTTTGTACAGACTGAGAACGGGGTTATACATGATAGTGACCTTATATGTAATGAGGTCAAGTGTTTTTATGAAGAATTGTATTCCACAAGAGACACAAATTTGGTAAATGAAACGATTGATGAAAACTTAGAACACCCAGCACTTTCCAATGAAGAAAGAGATTGTTTGGAAGGGAAAATTACCATGCAAGAAATGATGGCAGTTATTAAACGGTTAAATAACGACAAAAGCCCTGGTTCAGATGGGTATACAGCTGAGTTTTTTAAGTTCTTTTTTAAAGATCTCTGTTCTTTTCTCTTGAGATCCCTGAATTGTAGCTTTGAAAAGGGAGAGATGTCTATCACCCAGAGACAGGGTGTTATTACCTGTATACCAAAGGATGGAAAGGATAAAAGCTTTTTGAAAAATTGGCGACCCATTACACTGTTGAATGTAGTTTATAAGATTGCTTCATCCTGTATTGCTGAACGGTTAAAGTCTGTGTTACCAAACTTGATCCATGAAGATCAGACAGGCTTTATTAAAGGAAGGTACATTGGCCAAAACATAAGGTTATTATATGATACTCTATTTTATGTGAATAAGCATAACATACGTGGCCTCTTAATGTGCATTGACTTTGAAAAAGCTTTCGACAGCGTTTCTTGGTCCTTTATTGATAAATGTTTGTGCAAATTCAACTTCGGTGATGACATTAAAAGATGGATTTTCACTTTTTATAATAATATTAGATCATGTGTTTCTGTGAATGGTAAATATTCCAGTTGGTTTGATGTACAAAGAGGTACCAGACAAGGAGATCCATTGTCACCTTATTTATATCTAATATGTGCCGAATTTCTGTCCATTATGATCCGCCAGAGTACAGAGATAAAAGGTATAAAGGTGGCAGATGATGAAATATTAATATCCCAGTTTGCAGATGACACCGCCCTGTTTCTGGATGGTTCAAAACAATCATTTTGTGCATGTATGAACGTTTTAAAGCAATTTGCCTCTATATCCGGTCTGAAAATGAACTATGAGAAAACTACGGCAGTCTGGATAGGCTCACATACAAATTGCAATATTAAATTTATGCCGGAACTTATGCTCAGTTGGAACCCTGTAACATTTAAAGTTCTTGGCATTGTTTTTTCAGTCAACCTAGATGACATTATACCCCTTAATTATGAACATAAATTGGTAGAAATTGAGAATTTGTTCAGGTCCTGGTCCAGAAGAAATTTAACACCCTTTGGAAAAATAACAGTTATTAAGAGTTTGGCACTGTCTAAGTTAACTCATCTGTTTATGAGTTTACCAGACCCTGATGATAAGTTTTTGTTTGATTTGAATAGGTTATTTTTTTCATTTCTATGGAATGGTAAGAAAGATAGAATAAAGAGAACAACAACATATCAGTCGTTTGAAGAGGGTGGGCTTAAAATGGTGGATTTGAAATGCTTTTTGTCAGCTCTGAAGATATCATGGTTACAGCGAGTCCTTTGTAGTGAAGGAAAAGTAACTAAACTTCTGAAAGCTCTGTGTCCACTTGTACATAACATTCACAAGAGAGGAGGTGAGTTTGGAAACATATTGATGCAAAGAGTTCAGAATCCTTTCTGGAGAGATGTTTTCAAACATTACAAACATTTTGCATGCAAATGTGTCCCCATCTCCTTGAGTGATTTTGCTTCAGAGCGTCTGTATTATAATGTACATATTTGCATAGATAAAAAGGTTATTTTTAACAGGAATTGGATGGAAAATGGCATTATTACAGTCGGTCACTTGATGAGAGCTGATGGGTTTTTGTCATATAACGATTTTAAATTGAAACATCCAAATTTACAACTGAATTTTGTTTTTTTCGAGGGCGTTATGCGCTCAGTTAAGAATTTTCATAAAAGACTAAAGTTAGATGCAGTTTTAAACAATGTTTTTCATATTGGTGATGATGTTGTATGGAAACAAATAGCTAAAGGTGGAGTAAAACATATATATACCCATCTTGTGAAAAATGATGGCAATCTACAGTGCATGGAAAAATGGGCTAATTTATTGAATTTTGATGTAAATGTTGGAAAGGTATTTCTGACAATAAGGCGAACTACACAAGACACATACCTAAGGTGGTTCCAATATAGAATACTATATAGAATTTTTCCCACTCAACGCCTGTTATTTTTGATGAAAATTTCCGACACATCACTATGTAGCTTTTGTACACAGGAAGAGGAAACCTTAATACATTTGTTTTGGGAGTGCACAAGAGTTAAGCTTTTTTGGGCTGATTTCACAGAATGGTTATGTCAAAATTTCACACATTGCAATAATTTGAATTTGTCAAAAGAGCTTGTCATTTTAGGGTATTTAGACAACTTTCATACGGATGCTGTTCTTGATTTGTTTATTCTCCTTGCCAAACAAAGTATATTTGGAGCCAAATTAAATAAGACAGTCCCAACACTAAATGTTTTTGTGAAAATTGTTAAAGAAAGGTTTTTGATCGAAAAGTATAATGCTAGTGTAAATAATTATTATGGTAAATTTGAAAAAGAGTGGTGTTTATATAGACACTTTTTTCATTGATGCTATAGGATAATTGTATTGATTGATTTCGTATGAACATTTTTGAATGTGATACCCCCTGACCCATTTACTCATAACAGGTTATACAGTACTTTTATGCCGATAATTAAACCCCATGTATACTTGGAGGCTAAATTGTGACCACCGTCCCCACCTACCTCCCTCCCCTCCCCCAACCTCGGTTACCCCCCCCCCCCCCCCCCCCCACAACCTCAGCCCCCCCCCCCCCCTTCCATATCCCCTGTTTTTTCAACAACCCACCCTACTGTCTATGTCTGTGTCTTGTCTAGGTATGTACGTGTATATACGCTCTGTTGATAAACTCGGTGTATGATGTATGTTATGCTGTGTTTATGTGTATATAAAGGAAATAAAATGTAAAAAAAAAAAAAAAAAAAAAAAAAAAAGGATCAGGAAATCTGAACATCTGTTTGTTTTCATTAGGAAATAGAAATGAAATATAATGCTTTTGATTATTTATGACTTAAGCTGTGGTAAATTTGGCTGGTATGCAACTTTTATACTTCTGCTTGATCTAACAGTAACAGTAATATTAATAACACACACATAAAGAAAAATCCCGCAGTGGGGCACTGCGGTTATGAAATTAAAGGTCCCTCCTGTTTTTGGAACCGCAGGAGCTTTCTAGTTTGCTGTTAGGTAGATTTTTGGTTCCTCTTTCCTGTCATGCTCTCTTTTTCTTCATGAATTCTTTTCCTTTTTCTGCCTTCTTGCTCATTCACCTGTATTTTTTCCAAAAATCTCTTCTCTTGCCGCTTGTCTCGCGATTCATGTATAGTTTAATCTGTTAGTGTTCTGATGTAAGTCCAGCAGTAGATAGGTTAAGCCTATTTTAACATACTGGAAACTGGTAATCTTCCAGTAGGTATTAATTTAGTTTTACTAAAGCCTGCTGGGACACAAGTAATGGGTTAGTGCATTTGTAAACAGGAATCGCTTGACAAGTGGCCCCCTTCATCCCCCCCTTCCTCGTCCTGATATGGCTCTGCGTAGTCGGCTGGACGTTAAGCAACAAATAAACAAACAAACAAACATAAAGAAAAAGAAACAAAACAAGAAAGCAACTTAGAAAAAAAATTGTAGTCAGCTTTTTATACTTGGTTTTACACAACAAAAAACATAATTTAAATTAAAAAAAATTGCTGATTTACTCTTTTGTTTAAAGTGTGTGTTTATGTGGTCAGTAAAGTTCATAAAGGGGGTAACTTTTTGTGAGGTTTAGTGTGTGATTGTGTGACAGGGTGTGAATGTTGTTTTGATTTCTTGTTTCTTTGTGGCGGCTTTTATTTTAAATTCTTTATTAAAACAAGGTTAATTATCATTATATTAAAATATAGCATTTTAGTCATCAAGTTTTGTGTGTGTTTGTGGTAGTTATTAGTAGTGCAAATCCACATGTATGCATAATAAGTATGAATGTACGTCTTTTGTGTATACATGGTTAGCACGCGACGAGCCACTGGGGCAGTTGTAAGAAATCCCGGCCGGTTGGGATTTTGGGGGGCCGGTTCAATTTTAAAGTTAAGGTACACCCCTGCAAAAAGACATCCTTGTTCCAGTGATCCATATCCCGGGGGCCCGGTAGCTCAGTTGGTAGAGCACTGGACTTGTGATCGGAAGGTCGCAGGTTCGAATTCGGGCTGGGACGGACACGGGTCAACTTTATGTGCAGACCCAGAGACGGTAGCCATGTCCCACCCCCGTGTCATCACAATGGCACGTAAGAGACCTTGGTCATTCTGCCATAAGTGCAGGTGGCTGAATACACCTAAACACGCAGACACCTGGGTAGCGCGACTCCGTTGCTGCTAGCTTTCCACTGGGAGGAAGCGACCCGAATTTCCCAGCGATGGGACAATAAAGTAATGAAAATGAAAAATGAAAAAAAATGAAAATGAAATGGTTACTCTGTAATGTGTATGAAAGTGTATGTATGTATGATGTAGATGTGTGCATACATGTGTGTGTGTGTGTGAGAGAGAGAGAGAGAGAGAGAGAGAGAGAGAGAGAGAGAGAGAGAGAGAGAGAGAGAGAGAGAGAGAGAGAGAGAGAGAGAGAGAGAGAGAGAGAGAGAGAGAGAGAGAGAGAGAGAGAGAGAGAGAAACACATGCACACACACACATTCTGTCTTTCTCACACACATGTACACACACACACAAACACATGCGTATGTACACACGCACACACACACACACACACACACACACACACACACACACACACACTCACACACACACACACACACACACACACACACACACACACACACACACACACACACACACACCCAGGATGAGTAAATTCAAAAGGTAAAATAGGAACCAACCTGCAGTTACATTTACAATGAATGACAATTCGTGAAAACTATTATCAGCATTTCAAAACATGTCACTGACTTCAGACATATTTTTGAGCCACATCTAAAGTTAAAATGATCATTCAACATTTTTTTAATTTAAGTACTAATTACACCTAGATTTAGGACATAGCACAGACACTGTAAAGTAACTAACTGGTAGTTTTGATTTATTAGTTTTCACGTGCAAGATAAAGTTTGTGTCTGGTCATGGTCTTGGTCGACAGGCGAAGTGGCGCAGTGGTAAGACGTTGGCCTCCTAACCGGAAGGTCAGGAGTTCGAATCCCAAGCCGCACCCGCCTGGTGGGTTGAGGGTGGAGATTTTTCCGATCTCCCAGGTCAACTTATGTTCAGACGTGCTAGTGCCTTATCACCCTTCTTGTGTACACGCAAGCGCAAGACCAAGTGCGCACGGAATAGATCCTGTGATCCATGTCGGAATTCGGTGGGTTATAAAAACACGAAAATACCCAGCATGGTTCCTCGAGTTCTGTTAACGCGCCTAACACGCATTGTTGAAAGGAGCTTCAGGAATGCGAAAGAATGTGTATGAGTGCGCCTTGAGTCACCAAGTGGTGAGATATGTGCGCATTATAAATTCTCTTATTTATTTATTTATTTTGGTCTGGTTATTTCTGTTGTGTGTGCAGATGATTGAAAGCATGAAGGCGGTGCCGGAGGAACAGAGACTAGTGATAGCAGAGGCAACGACAGTTCACAGAGAACAGCTGCGAGAAAGACTCCTGGAAGACACCACAGCCATTTCTCAGTGTCTGTTGCGAGACTTCGACTGGCAGCTGAAGGTGAATGAGATACTTGCTGATACACTGGTCCCCATGTTTCAGGACATACATATATATATATATCTTGAAAAAAATAAGGCCGTTAAGGAGAGGGGGTCTTAAAATGTACAGGTATTATGTATGGAAAATCTGAGAAAGCAGTTCTTCTTCTTCTGCGTTCGATGTTGATGGCCGTGCTAAATCCTCAGACCAGTGGCTGCCAGGAAGTCCGCAGTCTTGCGCAGTTCGTCGGCAGGACCCCAGAGTTTGGCTCCAACACTGGTCTCTTCTTGCCAGAACTTCTGGCGTATTGTCTCTAGATGGGGGCAGTTCTGGAGAATGTGCTCCGGAGTTTGCTCTTCCGAGCCACATTCACAGTGTGCGTCATCCGCAAGGCCCAGTCTCTTGAGGTGTTTCTTCGGTCCACAGTGCCCTGTCCTTAGACGGAAAATGGTGGTTTGGCTTCTCTGGTCTAGTTTGTTGATGGGGTCTTCCTGTGGGTTGTAGTCTCCGTTTCTCTTTTTCCAGTTTTCTTTCTTCTTCCGTTGTAGAAGAGTCTTGGCTTCTTTGTACGAGGTGGAGTTGTGTGGTTGGGGATGAGAAAGCAGTGTCATTTTAAGACATGTATCCAACAATTCAGAGAAACTAAGGCATGAAAAAAGATATTGTATCTTCTCTTCTTCCCGATCGCTCAGACAGGAACTCCGGAACTTCTGATGAAGTTTGCAGTACAGCGAAGACTCTGCAGGGTGCCAAAGATCTTCTCCTGAACTGGTGTGTCCGCAGGCCATGTTTCTGCTCGTAGTTTCTGGTGGATTGGACAGTGTTGGAGGAGGTGTTCCACTGTCACGTCTGCGATGCCACAGTGGCACACAGGCGTGTCCCCAATGTGGAATTTTGAGAACATGTGCTGCCTGAGTCTGCAGTGGCCGGTTCTCAGGCGCACAATGATGACCTGGTAACCATATTGTGTTAAAATAAGAGTAAATTTACAGACACTGTGAACAGAAAATGTAAGAAAACAAAGGTTTTTTGATTGGGAATGTCTTCATGGTGTTCAACGTTCAATGCCGGGGTGTTGTACTTATAAGTTGGAAACTGCTTGCTCTTGTGCAGTTGGTCATGTCTTCAGACAAGCTTGCATCCCTGAACGAACCACTGTTGAATGTTGACCTTGACCTTCAAGATGGAGCCGGCGACAGTCGACAGGTGACCATTGAGTTGGACCAGGAAGAGCTGAAGAAGCTACTGACTTCATTAGAAGGATGTAGTAAGGTAAATACATTGCTGCTTGGAATTTAAAAGAAACAAAACAACAACAACAAACCAAGCTCGTTGGACGATTTTGTTGACGTTGTCTCTTAATCTTTGCATTTATTTTTGTTAAATTGTTAAATGGGCTTTCATCATGATCTCTTTTTTATTACACTCAATTTAAAAACAAGTCGCGTAAGGCGAAAATACAATATTTAGTCAAGTAGCTGTCGAACTCACAGAATGAAACTGAACGCAATGCCATTTTTCAGCAAGACCGTATACTCGTAGCATCGTCAGTCCACCGCTCATGGCAAAGGCAGTGAAATTGACAAGAAGAGCGGGGTAGTAGTTGCGCTAAGAAAGATAGCACGCTTTTCTGTACCTCTCTTTGTTTTAACTTTCTGAGCGTGTTTTTAATCCAAACATATCATATCTATATGTTTTTGGAATCAGGAACCGACAAGGAATAAGATGAAAGTGTTTTTAAATTGATTTGGACAATTTAATTTTGATAATAATTTTTATATATTTAATTTTCAGAGCTTGTTTTTAATCTGAATATAACATATTTATATGTTTTTAGAATCAGCAAATGATGGAAAATAAGATAAACGTAAATTTGGATCGTTTTATAAATTTTTATTTTTTTTTACAATTTTCAGATTTTTAATGACCAAAGTCATTAATTAATTTTTAAGCCACCAAGCTGAAATGCAATACCGAAGTCCGGGCTTCGTCGAAGATTGCTTGACCAAAATTTCAATCAATTTGGTTGAAAAATGAGGGCGTGACAGTGCCGCCTCAACTTTCACGAAAAGCCGGATATGACGTCATCAAAGACATTTATCAAAAAAATGAAAAAAACGTTCGGGGATTTCATACCCAGGAACTCTCATGTCAAATTTCATAAAGATCGGTCCAGTAGTTTAGTCTGAATCGCTCTACACACACACACACAGACACACATACACACACACACGCACGCACATACACCACGACCCTCGTTTCGATTCCCCCTCGATGTTAAAATATTTAGTCAAAACTTGACTAAATATAAAGATAAAGATTGATCTTGTGTATTGTGGTATAATTTATAAAAGCAAACATACCTTGATGGAATTTGTGAAAAAAAAGGTCTTTTCAATAACTGTGCAAGAAGTTTACTTGTGAACTTTTTTTATTAGTGTATAATTTGTCCTCACCAGTCAAAGGTTGTTCATCTCTTGTTTCTCAGCAGAAGTTTTTGTCAGAAGGCTGTATTTTATTTAAGGGACCTACTGAAATCTTCTCCTCACATTGCATGCTGCAGTAATAGACGAATTCCTGAAATAACTGTGTCTGGTTTACAAGGGTTGTGGAAGACTTGCTTTCTCTTGTCTTTCCTTGCTTTTTCATTGAAACACTCATTCAAGCGAGTATTCATCTGATATTGCAGGCTTGCCTCAGTGTTTCTATGTTAACCCCTTCACTGCCACAGTATAACAGCATTATCCGAACGGTCTATGGGAAAGAAATGTGTTTAGAACCCCTACAAGTACCTGGACAGTGGTTACCTCCCATTTAGTTTTCAGAAATGTCCTGAAATGTTGTTGACACAAATCCCATGTATGAGATACGGTTATGGGCGTAGGACAAACCGAAAATGACCACGTATTACATACGGGGTGGGCAGTGAAGGGGTTAATAAGGGAAAGCAACTCTTCAACAATCCATAACAACTTTACAGAGTTATTTCCTAACATTGTCTATTCTTTGATACAGAGTTGAAGTGATAGAGGAACATAAAACTTGTTGTTCTGTGTGCAGGCTGTACAGCAACTTACTGTATGATACAACAACTTCATCGGCTATGTGAACAACAATTGTGGAGAAGGGACCAGTTTTATTTTCTTCACAACACAAATGAACAGTTTTCTGATGGTGTGCTCCGGATAGGCACAGATACATGTGGTGTACTTAAAGGTGGTCGTCTACATTTTTGCTTTTTTTCAATAATCTTATGGTTAGATTTCGCTAAAAGTTATGTCAGATGATGAATGAACCACAGGGAAAAAGTTATAGGAAAAAAAATATATGTAAAAAAAGATTTTATTTTTGGGTAGCGTGACTCACGCTTCCAATATTTTGTTTTCTGTTTGCTGAGAACATGTGCTTTGCCTAAAAATACTGACCAATCAAATTCATGTCACTATGCTTATAGCCACGCCCAAACAAGTGCAGCAACAGTTTGACACTGGAGCGCTGTCCACGCTTTTTTTTAAACGCATGAAATGCACGGGATTTGAGAGGAGTTTTGCGCTTGGCATTTTCCAAATAAGGATATATCCTACTATGAGTACTACGCTGGAATACTACAATGAATTTTCAAACGGCTACACTGGCTTCGTCTTTCCTGATCGAAAGGGGGTGTATTGTTGATATTTGTAGATAATAGACTCTGCATTTTAATGGTCAAATGGCGATTTCGGTATAAAAATGTAGACAAGGACCTTTAAGCATATTCCTGTGGTTAAGATCTAAATAGGCACTCGGCTCTCTGTACCTTTGTGCTGTTTTAACATTCCTACCCACAAACTACACAGAAATTAAGATAGACGCAACAATTTGCTCATACACACACACACACACACACACACACACACACACACACTTATTTATCTGCACCAGTTTTCTCTGGTTTCTGGCAACATACTTACAGGAAGTTTTACTGATTTTCAGTCAAGATCAAAATAAAATTTGAAAACGGCAGAAACAATCTGTGATGTACAATTCGAATTTTTTTTTTTTTCGTTCCAGAGAAATATGCACATACTGTATTACAATCCATAGTAGGTTTTATTTGTATCAGGTAAACCAGTAAGGGCACTGCACAGAGAATCCAGCATATGTTATCAACGATGATCTTGCAAAATCCAGAGCTGTCAGATTTATAGCATTGTTATTTTATCATTTGTGACCCTCCACTACAGAATGAGTCGGATGTCACCCCACAGGGTTCTGCGCTAGGCCTTATATAGGTCCGGGGTGTAAGGTATCAGTGTGAGGGTCACAGGCTTATAACTCAAAAAGTTTTCGCTCTTTTCTAAAACGGTTTTAACCACTGGATAGAGCTTCAAAATCTCTTTAAGAAACCGTAAAAATATAAAAAATCATGCAAAGGTGACATGCGACTCATTCCGTGGTGGAGGGTCACATTTGTTCAAAATTGTTTCCATGAAAAATGGGGCTGCAGGAATTAGACCATGATAAACTGAAAGATTCGTGAAACCAGGTGTATGTTGAGTGAACACAATTTGCTTGAGTGTACGGTAGAATGGTAGTTATGAGTGTTTGTAAGTGGTTAAGCATATAGTGTTATTTTTACATTTTGGCAGTTTATTTGATGTTCTTATTTGTATGAGTGGATGCAAGATGAGAAAAAGAAAAAAAAAATAACATGACATGTTATTGGCGTTGTGCTTCGTTATTCGTTTTGACACGTGAGTGCAGTATTGTTTGGTCTTTTTGTTGTTACTTTAGTTAATTCATGGTATTGTGCAATAAATGTTATAATGAGAACAACAGTTTGTTTGCATTGTAAATGTGAAGCATGTGATACATTGTTTGTCTTCCTCACTCGCCCCTCTTTTATTCTGTTTCACTCTCGCTCAGTCACTCTCTCTCTCACACTCTCTCACACACACACACACACACACACACACACACACACACACACACGTTTAATGAAAAATTACACATAACCCCGTGACTATCACAATGGGCATCACGTCGATGCTTACTGAAGCAAGAATCAATACCTGAGCAAGGGAGATAACAGCTGCTGTAAAGTTGGTCTTTGAGTAGCAAGAAGCTGATTGCTTCCCTTACCAACCGTATTTAGTCATGTTTTTGTGTGGCTTGTGCACGTTAAAATCTTTTTAAAAAAAAATTCTAAATCCGTCATTCAAGGGGTTAATTATCATTTAAATTTGTTTGAACTGGTGACTGGTTTCTCCTTTTGGCTTGGCCAATTGTTTCTGATAGCTAGGCCCTCTTCTTATTCTTCTGCACCATGTGCGTGACCAAACTGGAGTACTTCGGTACATGAGCTAAATGCTCCGGTTTTGTTGTATTTCAGTCTCATACGGGAAATGTATCACAATCTCAGGGATTAAGCTTAATTAAAGAGCAAATAATACATCTCTTCTAACTGATCAACTATTAAATCAGGAGGTCACAGGGCCGGACTAGGCTAAGAGGAGGGGGGGGGGGGGTTGCCAGCGGTGGTCCAGGGGGATGTTCCCCCTGGCGGGGTCAAGGGGCAGAGCCCCTTGTGGGGGTCAGGGGGCTCTGCCCCCTGGGTAGGTGATGGGTAGGTCATATTCTGAGATAGGAAAATGGTCGCTCCTTGCATGAAACGGCATAAAATAAACAATGATAAAAAATGTTTTAAATAAGTGAGGTACATACATGTTTAGGCCAGGGGGGGGGGGGGGGTTGCGCAACCCACATAACCCCCCCCGGTAGTCCGGCCCTGGGTCATTTTCAACATCAACGGTTCACTTTAAACAGCTTCAAACTCTAATGATTAATTTTTTACCTCATAAATGTGTTTAGTTACTTTCTTCTTATTGCAAATCAGAGAACTTTGGATTGAGTGAGCCCTTATTTCAATAATTTGCATTCCTAACTGAATTTGCAGAACACTGAATTTTAGTTTTACAATAAAATACTGGTCTGTAAATTCATACAAAACAAGTCAAACATCCCCATGATGACACTTCTTGCAGCATAATTTTCATCCTCTGAGCCAACGTGGCTGCAAGTGTTCAGGGGAAGTCACACTCACTTTCGATTTGCAGGGAGATAACCGCTCCCACCGATCGAACATGTCGCACCACGACCACGTAGACAGCCACGGGTTGCCGAATGAAGTGGTCATAGGAAACAAGGTAAGCATCGGGCTGACTTTTCCCCATCACACATCTTTTCAGCAGAATCAAAATAACCGTTTTTATTTCCCCTCTTGCTAAAATGCGAGTCCCCTGTTGGGTTTTACAACTAGTGTGTCCAGTGGCATCTCGTTTATGGATTGAACCGTTACCAAAGCCAGAGGATAGAACAGGGACAGGCCCTTTTAACAGTAACACTCAGATCAGCATATCTTTGGGTAATCTTAACACAGACACTAACTTCAGATTGAGTATCTCTTCTGTGTTCTTGTTTAGGTCTCGTATGTATGGATCTCGAGCTTATAATGTACACAGTTCAGCAAGTCAATCAATTAACATATTCCCGTGACAGCATCTTTAAAGTCGGAGTGTTTGCTTCAAGTGGTGGTTAGCGTACTGTACTGCATCTCCACCCACTAAAATGGCCATGTATAAATACCATCAAAGAAAGACTCATACTTCTAGTTGGACAGTGTGTCTATCTTAGCAAATCCCACCTTTATTAGGCCACAAAAAAAAAATTGTCTGTTTCTGGTCACCCGACCGACCCTAAATTTCGGCGCCGACCCTAAACTTTTTTTTTTCAAACTCAAATTTTTTTTATATTTTTTTGGTGGTAAAGGACAGGGTGAGAAAATGAACAACAAAAACGTGTGAAAACGAAAGTCCGCTGACGATTTGTAAATGTGTTGAGTGTCTTGTCTCTATGTATAGTGAATCCAGTCTCTTTGCGCGATTTTTAAAGTTAGTTTTATTGGTCTACATTTGGGGTTAAAAAAAAATAAAAAAATAAAAAAAAAATAAAAAAAAATCCCTACCTACCGACCCTATTTTTTTTAGCCATGTTACCAGAAACAGACAATTTTTTTTTTTTGGCCTTATGCCCCTGGAGTGCAATTCATGCATTGATGTATACATTTCATCAAAGTTAGAAACCACAATAGGACAGCTATAGCTTCCAGAGACTCTCTCCAGCTTCTCTCTCTCTCTCTCTCTCTCTCTCTCTCTCTCTCTCTCTCTCTCTCTCTCTCTCTCTCTCTCTCTCTCAATCTCATGCACACATGTGCACACACTCTCTCTCTCTCTCTCTCTCTCTCTCTCTCTCTCTCTCTCTCTCTCTCTCTCTCTCTCTCTCTCTCTCTCTCTCTCAATCTCATGCGCACATGTTCACACAGCACACACACACACATACGCACACATGTATGCAAGCATGCAGTCACACACATGCAAGCATACAGTCACACATACGCACAAACACATATTTGAACACCTTTACCGTCATTGTTTTGATATCATGCAAGATCATGATACTAACACAATACTCATTGATCTTTCTCTGTGAGTGTGAATTTGCAGGTCTCTATAATACTTCGATGACTAATCTAATTTTCCCCATGTTGGTGTGCGGTGCACAGTTTCATGGAATTTTATCTTTCCCAGCATGCCTGTCAGATTACGATTTCCACGCTATCCCAAAGACCATGATTCACTGGAGGTATTAGATTCTAATTTGGGGAAGTGGACGTTTTTAATATCTTTTGATGATGTTGGTACATGGTCATGAGTTTCTGCTGTGTACGACGTGGTCTGGCTCTTTCCCCTTTTGTTTAAAAACAAGTGATGAAAATGTAGTAATTTATTTAAATATAAATTATTGACTTTTTGGCTGGTGTTTTTGTTTTGTATTCTGATAATTATTATGAGAGTCCGCTTTGCTCAGGTACTCTATTGATCCAAGTTGAAATATATTCAAAACTACCATATTTTTTCTGCAGAAATGTATGCTTAGTTTGACAATGTCTGTCATTTGAGCATTTGATAATAACATAATCGCCAGCCTTGTTTTTCCAGTGTAGGTTGTGGGCTGTTGATACAGAACATCTGTCTGCAAAAAGAAACTTGAAATTTCTGAGATAAACAGTAAAGTAAACAAAAACAGCTGTGCCTATGGATTTTATGTTCATGCATATGCATGGCAAAAAGGCTTAGTAAGGCTGGCAAACTTTAGATTTACTGCAGATGACAAAGAGTTAAGCTCCAGTTTTGAAGCTTCTATGGAGTACATTCACTGTGTTGTCTCTGTGGTAGTGTTTTGAACTTTTGAGAAGATGGGACTCATCTTTGATCACTGGAGAGATGAATATAATGACTTGAGTGATGATAATTTGGTGAGCATTTTTATGTTCCGTGTGCTGGTATTATTATACTTTGCATGCTGTAGAATAATAGGCTTTTCTTCAGTATACCATTGTTTCCTTTAAATATAATTTTATTGGCTACAGCTGGAACCATTTTTAAACTTTTCTGAGTTTAAGAAAGAAATGAAACAGCTTCTTGCTTGTGTTTTTTAAAAGTTTTTTATGAGGGGGGGGGTCTACAAAACTGTTAGATATTTAAGGAGAATAGGGATGTGAAAAAAATTTGAAAACACAAGTTGTTCAACGCACATCTTCTCTGGTTTTGCTCTGCTTTGGTACTGTATTGGTTTTGCTTTTAATTTATGGAGCTGGGATCTGATACTCTGTTCAGTTTCTGTAGTGAAAGGGTCTGGTGTGTGTGTGTGTTTCTGGTATGTTTTTATTTTACAAACAACTATTGAAATCAGCTATTTTGTGTCACTTTCCCAATCAGGTTTCATAAAAATAATGATTAAACCCCAGAGTAGCATTTTGTACTGAATTCATGTAGTTTTAGGCAAAGAGAGAGGATCGCAGTGTTGTTACTTTGTCAATTGAGTCAAGGTTTAACCCCTTCACTGCCACAGTATAACAGCATTTTGGTATTGCTGTGTGCCAGGGCAAAATTTCGCTTTCTTCGGTAGGTTCACTAATCTGTTCACTGCTCGATCATTTATTGAGATATCTCTTAGATCTTTGGCATGTGTTTTGCTTATACCCTTGGCTATTATAGGATGACATGATCATTGGACTTTGTTTGTGATTGTTTAGTAAAAATTGATATAATGACCATTTTTGTCAAAAATTACAGTTTCCGGACTTACACACACACACATTGCAGCACGTAAAACCACACAAAACACTGCTAAAACTGGTGTCAAACATCAGGTACTCACATTACAGCCCATAAAAGTATTCTTCTGTGTGGTAATCCATAAATCACTTCTTGTAGAGCTTCCAGAACACTGTATCGCTTGAGGTCCGAGTTGAGGTCCGACTTTCGGCCGCCATTGTGAATGGCGGCTGAATGCTATAGTCGGTTCTACATTTGTAACACAGTTTTCAACACGTGGTAGTAACTTATCCGAACGGTCTATGGGAAAGAACTGTGTTTAGAACCCCTACAAGTACTTGGACAGTGGTTACCTCCCATTTAGTTTTCAGAAATGTCCTGAAATGTTGTTGACACAAATCCCACGTATGAGATACGGTTATGGGCGTATGACAAACCGAAAATGACCACGTATTACATACGGGGTGGGCAGTGAAGGGGTTAATGGAAAAGGTTCCTTTCTTGCGGATGTTGTCCAGGAACATCAATGGTCAGAACAAATAATTTTTTTTTTTTTTTTTTTTTTGCATGACAACTTGTTTGCTTGTTCTCTCTCTCTTTTTTTTTTTTAAACACTTTGGGACCCTTGTAAGCTGAAATAACATTGCTTCACAATAGCAGACAAAACAGCAGTTGCCTATTTACTAGACTGCATGTACTAGCATGCACACTGACAGTCTTTGGCTTTGAAATCACCATATTGTTTTGTTCATTTGAGCTTACATGAATCAGGTCCCACTCCCAGATGACATAATGTGATTCTGGTTGAGTTTCTGCAATTGTATTTTGATGCTTATACATGCAAAATGCATACATTACACACACATATATATATATAGCTGCAGCACACTAAACCTTCAATCTTTATGTGTTTCAGACTATTGATCTGTCTCAGTTACCGGAAAGAGAAAGATGGAGGTAAGTACACTGTATGCGCCATGAATTGCTTATGTCAACAGGAAACATTATTGTGAATGTAAATACAGTCGAACCTGCCCTTGCGACCACCTCTGAAACGGGCACGGTTGGCCTAGTGGTAAGGCGTCCGCCCCGTGATCGGGAGGTCGTGGGTTCGAACCCCGGCCGGGTCATACCTAAGACTTTAAAATTGGCAATCTAGTGGCTGCTCCGCCTGGCGTCTGACATTATGGGGTTAGTGCTAGGACTGGTTGGTCCGGTGTCAGAATAATGTGACTGGGTGAGACATGAAGCCTGTGCTGCGACTTTTGTCTTGTGTGTGGCGCACGTTATATGTCAAAGCAGCACCGCCCTGATATGGCCCTTCGTGGTCGGCTGGGTGTTAAGCAAACAAACAAACAAACCACCTCTGAAAAGCAACCAACTACTCAGAATGACCACACCAAAGGATTCCAGACTAATATTTCCTCTGAATAATTCACCTTTCCATAGCCGCCACCTGTCTATTACGCCCACTGTTGGCTTGTCGTTATGGACAGGTCCAACTGTACATGTATTAGAATAAGACACTCACGAGATTCAGATACAGAGCTGAGATCACCTTAATGTAATAGATATTGAGGTTTTTTTTTAAAAAGGTAATTGCTCACTAAGGAAAACATGTATTTTGGAAATTATTTTAAAGTTTATGCATGTTATTCATTTCCCTTGTGCATAAAGTGACTTACAAATGGATGCACGTGGCGCTCTATCACAGCTTCTGCTTTGTGTATGCTTTATTAGGCTTGTATATCAATTTGACGGGCGCAGTGGATAAAACGTCATTCTCCTAATTGGAAGGTCGTGAGTTCAAATCTCGGCCGCGGCTGCCTGGTGGAGATTTGTCCGATCTCTGGGGTCAACTTATGTACAGATCTGGTAGTGCCTTAACCATCTTCGTGTGTACGAGCAAGCACAAGACCAAGTGATCCTGTAATCCATGTCAGATTCGGTGGGTTATAGAAAACCAAAAATACCCAGCATGCTTCCCCCGTAAGCAGCGTATGGCTGCCTGAATGCAGGGTAAAAACAGTCATACACGTAAAAAAAAACATGAGTGAACGTGGAAGTTTCAGCCCACGAACGAAGCAGAAGAAGTATCTGATGTTATTCTTATAGCATTGAGCACCATAATGAACACACAGGTGGCACTCTGCCACAAATACTGCATTGTGTGAGTTTGGATCCTCATTTGGCTTTCAATGAATGTCGAATGACTCATTTATTCTTTTACAGGATCGAACATCAGCGTCTCCACGAGAAGCATCGTGGCCACGAGGCCATGCATGCGGAGATGGCACTGATCCTGCTGCTGACGCTCATCGTTGCGCAGATTGCATTGGTGCAGTGGAAGATACGACATTTCAAGTCCTACCAGGTAGGTGGTTCGGAGCTTCTTTTTTTTTCTTCTTTTTTTACATTTAGTCAAGTTTTGACTAAATGTTTTAACGTAGAGGGGGGAATCGAGACGAGGGTCGTGGTGTATGAGAGTTCCTGGGAATGATATCCCCGGTGGGTTTTTTCATTTTTTTCCATAAATACCTTTGATGACGTCATATCCGGCTTTTTGTAAAAGTTGAGGCACACCCTCATTTTTCAATCAAATTGATTGAAATTTTGGCCAAGCAATCTTCGACGAAGGCCGGACTTTCAGCTTGGTGGCTTAAAAATTAATCAATGACTTTGGTCATTAAAAATCTGAAAATTTAAAAAAAAAAAATATTTTTAAAACGATCCAAATTTACGTTCATCTTATTCTTCATCATTTTCTGATTCCAAAAACATATAAATATGTTATATTTGGATTAAAAACAAGCTCTGAAAATTAAAAATATAAAAATTATGATCAAACTTAAATTTTTGAAATCAATTTAAAAACACTTTCATCTTATTCCTTGTCGGTTCCTGATTCCAAAAACATATAGATATGATATGTTTGGATTAAAAACACGCTCAGAAAGTTAAAACGAAGAGAGGTACAGAAAAGCGTGCTATCCTACTCAGCGCAACTACTTCCCCACTCTTCTTGTCAATTTCACTGCCTTTGCCACGAGCGGTGGACTGACGATGCTACGAGTATACGGTCTTGCTGAAAAATTGCATTGCGTTCAGTTTCATCCTGTGAGTTCGACAGCTTGACTAAATGTTGTATTTTCGCCTTACACGCGACTTGTTTTAATTTGTGGTGGGGGGGGGGGTCTTTCATCTACAGGGTGACCCAAAAAAAAGAGTACCCAAACAAAACGTCATAAATTGAACAAAAATAAAGCAATCTTCATAAAATGTATTTACACACACAAGTAGCCTCTGCATGATTTGCACAGAACATTTTAGCGTTCTAGCTTGTCTTTCAGGAAAGTTATGCTCATTCTACAGAACATGCTCCAAATGGCCTCCGCGCCGCTGCAGGCAAACTTGAACTCGCCGCGCAAAGTTATCAATCACCCGCACACACTCCTGTTGCGAGATTCCGCGAATGGTTGTTGTGATGGCTCTCTTGAGTTCTGTGAATGTCTGTGGGTTGTTCCTGTAGACGTTGTCTTTCAGGAACCCCCAAAGATAGAAATCTGGGGGATTTAAATCCGGGGGAGGCCATTTGGAGCATGTTCTGTAGAATGAGCATAACTTTCCTGAAAGACAAGCTAGAACGCTAAAATGTTCTGTGCAAATCATGCAGAGGCTACTTGTGTGTGCAAATAAATATTTTGAAGATTGCTTTATTTTTGTTTAATTTATGACGTTTTGTTTGGGTACTCTTTTTTTGGGTCACCCTGTAAGATTCTGACTCAGCATTATATTTCATGCATCTGATTGTTAACTTGAAGGAACGTACCACAAAGTACTGTTGTTCTGGATAAGGTGACTCAACTCAACCGGTTGCATTACTGAGTGATGTGTACACAATGTTCGTCTTCAATCTCACATGTGCATGGATACAAGCTTGCTGCATTTTGTTACAAATGGACTTGCAGATATGAGTTGTTCTTTGCTACTGGTCACAAGTGGGGGTCAGCTCACACGGACGCATTTTTCAATACAGTCTAGGGGAGAAACTGGTCACAAAGCACCCAGTACATGCCAGAGAGATAGGAGAATCGGCACAATCAAAGAAAATACCAAAATCATTCAATAGATATGGAAATATTAAGATTTACTGTGAAAATGCCAGCAAAAATGTCGTCCAAAAACGGGAACGCACACTTGGTGCGTCTTTGAAGACTTACCTCCCGTTCTGTGTTGTTGATAATAGTCGTGTTTGTGCTGTTGTTGTTGAAATAGTATCTAATAAAACTGATGCAGTTCTTGAAATGTTGCAAATTATTGTTGTCTTTGTGAAATGCGAGAGTGTTCTGAGGCGTAATCTGCATACGGCTGATGTCCCACATAGGGTACCCCACTTCGATCAGCGTATCACTCCAAATGAGCTTCATAGCAGAAAAGCAGATACACTACCAACACACTGCATAACAGATCTACAAGTCTGAGCCAGAATCATTGAAATTTACTTTCTGTATAAAATATTGCAATCAAATTTGTTCACGATGTCCCACAAATAACGCAGGTTACCCTCGCCTTCGATTCAAAGTAACTCCAATCTGACTTAATTACAATCGAAACGCAGATGACGAACTGATTCACCACAAATTTGTGGTATTTTACACACAAATTTCAACTGTGTTGTTTCGCGATAAACAGCCATAAACAAACAAATGTGGCGCCGTCACGTCGCCTTGGAAGGAATAACGCAGATGACCAAGGCTTGTTTCCGATACCTGTCTGATTAAAATCATCGTTTTTTCACGAATGACGGCTCTTTGGCAGATCTGGTGAGTTGGAAACTGTCTATGAATGTTTCATTTAATGTCAAATGCGTACATTCTTGTCGATATTGTTACCTTTGGGCTCATAAATTAAGTCAATCGTCGTGTTGTCCGAAAGTGACTTTTGTCAGCATAGAACTTACTGTGCTTTGATCATTGACTGAGAAGAATCTTCCGATGACACTAGTTCATTTCACTACGCGACTGCAGATCTGCAAGGAAACTTATGGCAGGGGAAATAAGCTTAACTGAAGACGAATAAGCGGAGTAACTGTTCTTCAACGGATTGCTCTGACTGATCTAAATATTTAGATCTTGTCGTCTGCTAGTCTGCTAGTAAGTAGTCTTCGGTCGTGTGAAAGTCACATCTATTTCGACTGTGCACATCGATCCGTGTAGTGAAATGTTGATCTTTGATGATTTGGCAACATAACTTCGCTAAATGTGCTTCGAGTGTATCTCTCCGTTAACCGCATTTGAAAACGTCTTTTAACAA
This sequence comes from Littorina saxatilis, assembly GCF_037325665.1. Classification (NCBI taxonomy): domain Eukaryota; kingdom Metazoa; phylum Mollusca; class Gastropoda; order Littorinimorpha; family Littorinidae; genus Littorina; species Littorina saxatilis. The sequence goes on along the minus strand of NC_090250.1, from coordinate 1,537,616 downwards.
GACCATGTTTCGACAGCCCAGACGGGGAGGATCCTCGATAGCTCACAGGGTATATAATGTTTTCCGCCGTTTTTTGAAGAATCCTTTCAAATTTGCTATTCCAAAAGTACCTTATGACACGACTCGAGTGGCAAAGAACATTCTCTGCAATTCCTGTCTCAGTCCGTGCAGCCGTTTCGGGTCCTATCGTCATCATACAAACATACACACAGACACACAAGAACCAGCTTTAAAAGTTAGATTATGTAGGAACCATGTGAACCAGTGATTTTTTCTTATGTACAACAGATACTACAGTATTTCTGCTTTATGAAAAGCAATATTTCAAAAACAAAACTAGAGATTTGAATTTTGACCACTTTTCCCCCTTTCTGTCACCAGTACTGAAGAACAACTCATATATGAGTTGCGGAGAGGCAGCTAGCTTTTTGAATAAAAACAAAAACAGCATCCACTTCCAGTGCTTTCGTATACAATGGATAGAACTTTAAAGCTGCAGCAGCACCTGAATGGTTTTTTTAATGTTTTGCTGTGTGTCCTACGGGCATCACGGCTCTCAGCCTTGGCCTGTGCAATAGTCTCCTGTCTGTCGCTGTTTGAATATGGCGTTTTCGGTTCCTGTGACTTCGGATTTCGACTTTCTTTCTTCACCCTCATCCTAGATGGGGTGAGTCAGGACGACTTCTGTTAGGTCGGGTTTCCTTTTACAGTCACCCTTCTACCACAGGCAACTTTGACTACGGCGTTTGCGCGTTTTTGGTTTTTCGCCCAAACTCAGGAAGGCTCTTGATTTGGCCGCGAAGGCTGAACTGCGGACACTATGGCTTTTAGCCATTTTGTTCATGGTCACCGGTCACACCAGGCTTCGACCACTGTGACTTCCGCACTTCCGGTTGCTTACGCACAATCGTAAGTCGCTGCTTCCTCGTACTATCTCTCTCTGCTTTCGCAGGGACTGGTAGAGGATAACTGGCGACCATCTCTTTGAGGGCAGCTAGACTGCTGGTTACGGCACCCTTCTCAAGCATGCTTTATGGGTGACGATGTCAAAGATAGCAGTCAGTTTCTTTCTTTGGCGTTTTTTCTGTCACTACCCAGGAGTACTATGTTTCTTGTCTTGGTTAGACTTGGAACGCAGGGAAGCAGTACAGCGTGCATTGGAGGGTGAGCGTTTCTCCACGTTCTTGGAATTTTAGGAACGTTTTTTGCTCTTTTTTGAGCTTTTCCCATCGAGTTGGACTCTGGTATCTTGTACTCAGGCGTCTCTCTCGCTCATTGTGTGGAGATCGGTCACTCTTCTCTTGAGCTGACTTCTATCTCACAGGCCTTTTCGGTCTTCACTCCATCCCAAGGTTTACATACTTTGGCATGATTGTCTTACGGTCACCTGGTCACCTCGAGGGTTCGTCCTACTCAGCACTGAGTGGACAACGTTATGCACGGATCGTTCCAGGACATTGGCATTTCCTTCCAATAGAAAGGGGGGGGGGGGAGCGGCTTATCTTTCCCCTCGACTCGGCTCGGGTTCATTAAATCCAGGGCTTGAGTCTCTAATTCCTGGGCCGTTTTACGGTCCGGGAGATTGGACGAAGTGCTGGGCACAGCTTACTGGCTCTCTGAAGTTGTCTTTAGCAAGTTTTGCCTGAGAGACATCGCGGCTGTCAATCACTGATCAGGAGGGTTCTCGGGTCCCTTCCTGACTTGTTGGCAGCGGGCCAGTTCCTGGCAAGGGTTTTAGAGTGAGTTAGATTTTTCTTTCCCACCGGGCCCTTCCTGACTTGTTGGCAGCGGGCCAGTTTCTGGCAAGGATTTTTAGAGTGAGTTAGTTTTTTCTTTCCCACCGCCTTGTTGAAGCTATCTGCTTTATGTGATTCGGGGTAAGAATATGTAATTTAATCGAAAATTTAAAAAATAAATTTTCATTTGATTAATATACTTACCCGAATCACATAGTTTATGCCCTCCCACCAACCCCGCTTATGTTTTTTTTAGTTTCTTTAAAGCCGTATGATCTTGACCACGTGTTGAGGAGCGGTAGTGACGTAGTACACACCAATGGGAGGTAACTCCCCGGGTCTGTGGTCATTACCAAGGCTCCATTTACACTTTTTGTGGTGGGGTTGCTTCCCTTTAAAATTGTTTAAGCCAGGTAGCCTTTTCAGACCTTAGCATCTCAGACTGCGTCAATGCTTTATGTGATTCGAGTAAGTATATGAATCAAATGAAAATTTATTTTCACAATTTTTTATTCCACTGTATTACATGTAATGTGATTTCTCCTTGTTTCAGCGGGCCACCTTGTTGGGCATGTGGATGATCCCACTGGGGTTCTGCATCAAGTTCCACTGGGTTCGCTTTATGGTGGTCTGGACCATTTTCTCTGTCATTACCTGTTTTGTCTGCTTTAAGGCATCGCAGAAAAAACTCTCTGGCACTACACCTAGGTACGGACTTTAATTGATCAATGGATTGAGAAAAGATATTTTCATTTTATTTTTCATTTTGATTACTTTATTGTCCCTCTGGCTGGGAAATTCGGGTTGCTTCCTCCCAGTGGAAAGCCAGCAGCAACATAGTCACGCTTCCCGCGTACCTGTCCCACAGGATGATACCTATAAGGGACTAGCTTTGATGATTGACATTCTACAAACCAGCCAGTGTGCTTTTTCTTTAGAGTGTGTAGAGATGTTTGGTTGAAGTCTGCACATACTTTGTGACTTGTTTTTAAAGCTTAAATGTGAAGACAATGATAGGTGAGGTAGGTTGTTTGACTCAGCTAAGTTGTCAAGAAAGTCTTAGTATTGAGGAATTTCCCCCAGCCAAAGAAAACTTTTGGGGAAAAAAGAAGAAAAAAGTAATCGTTTTCATGAAGGTAGATCCTTAAATCTTCACACACTACTTGGGTTTGATGATCTCTAGACATGACCCAAGTCTGGCTGATTGTGGTCACATTTTAATGCCACAGTGGGGTTGATAAGCAGAAAGTTTAAGTTTATGGAGCTAGAACAGCAGTTGCCTCTGATTTATTTTATGTATGACGAAGGTGAGTCATACCAGCAATTAGTCTTGTTTTTGTTTTTTTATAATACCTTTTTAACAATTTCATGAAAATGTGCTGACTGTCTTTCATTTGCATGTAGTTTCAAAAGATGCATTCATCCGTCGGTAATTAGAGTATCTTCACAAATCAAAGAGGTTTTAATAATGATTCCAAACATCACTGTCTCTTTTTTTGCAGATGGGTATACAAATGGTTCCTGTTGATCTACAAAATTAGCTACACCGCCGGCATAGCGGGCTACCTGGTCATCATGTTCACCATCTTTGGCCTGAACGTTCTGTTTCTGATCAAACCTCAAACGGCCATGGACTTTGGTCTGCTGCTTCTATTCTACGGACTTTATTTTGGGGTGGTGGCTCGAGATCTTGCTGAGGTCTGCGCTGACGCCATGGCTGCTCACATTGGGGTAAGGCAAATAATGGCTTCTGCATGTTGGAATGTGTCTACAGCAGAAACACAAATACACCCTCAGCTCCCCACCTCCCTCCCCTGAATGCACGTGTATGTGTGTACAGCGGAAACGCACACACACATCCTCAACTCTTCCCCCCCCCCCCCCCCCCTAATTTTTTCTTTTTTTTATTCTGTTCATGAGGTTATGAACAGAATATCTTAGAAAACCTGGTCTGGAAAATGTCTTGTCAAGGGTAAGGGGTCTCAAAAGGGAGGGAGTCTTCTATGGGGTATGGTGGTTCAGGGAGGGGCAGGGGTAACAGACGAGTCGTGTGTAAGCATTTGCTTTACTTGTTGTTCTGTTCTTCTTCTTCTTCTTCTGCGTTCGTGGGCTGAAACTCCCACGTACACTCGTGTTTTTTGCACGAGTGGAATTTTACGTGTATGACCGTTTTTTACCCCGCCATTTAGGCAGCCATACGCCGTTTTCGGAGGAAGCATGCTGGGTATTTTCGTGTTTCTATAACCCACCGAACTCTGACATGGATTACAGGATCTTTTTCGTGCGCACTTGGTCTTGTGCTTGCGTGTACACACGGGGGTGTTCGGACACCGAGGAGAGTCTGCACACAATGTTGACTCTGAGAAATAAATCTCTCGCCGAACGTGGGGACGAACTCACGCTGACAGCGGCCAACTGGATACAAATCCAGCGCGCTACCGACTGAGCTACATCCCCGCCCTGTTGTTCTGTTGATGATGTACCCCTGCTTTACGGCTCTCCCTTTCAAGATCTGCTTCTCTCAGATGTTTGAGGTTTTAAAAGGGGTTCCACTGTATGTGGGGTAGGGCAAAACATGGCTTCTATTTTGGAGAAGAGGGTAGAAGAGAGGGAAGGGGAAACAGAAAGGGAGCTGGGCTGAGTTCCATGAAGCGAAACTGGGTCCCACCCAAATGTGTGGTACGCAGCCACGGGGTCAAGATTGGTTGAATTTGAGATTTGTTGTGATTTCAACCAAGGAGACTCCCCGGCTTGTTCCCACCCAGTTGGGTGGCATCCAGTTTCGCCTCGTGCACCTCAGGCCTGGTGTCCATGAGTTTCTCTAGGTAAGATCAAGTGAGCATGTGTGTGTGTCTGAGTGCGTGTGTGTGAGTGCGTGCGCATGTGTGAGTGCGTGCGCATGTGCTTGGAAAGGTGGGTGAAAACTTAATTTTTCAGGTAGGAACAATAGTCATGGATGAATTAATTGTATACATGTATAGACATTCATAATTTACGTTTTGCTTGTTTGCAGTACTATACGACAACAGGCCTGCCCTCCTGGATCACAATGTGTGTGCAGTGTGCAATAGTCATGTATTAATTAACTGTATATAGACATTCATAATTTACGTTTTTGCCTGTTTGCAGTACTATACCACAACTGGTCTGCCCTCCAAGAGCCTTGACCACAATGTATTGATAATGCAAGTGTGTGCCTGTTTGCAGTACTATACCACAACAGGCCTGCCCTCCAAGAGCCTTGACCACAATGTATTGATAATGTAAGTTTGTGCCTGTTTGCAGTACTATACCACAACAGGCCTGCCCTCCAAAAGCCTGGATCACAATGTATTGATAATGTAAGTGTGTGCCTGTTTGCAGTACTATACCACAACAGGCCTGCCCTCCAAAAGCCTGGATCACAATGTATTGTAATGTAAGTGTGTGCCTGTTTGCAGTACTATACAGGCCTGCCCTCCAAGAGCCTGGATCACAATGTATTGATAATGTAAGTGTGTGCCTGTTTGCAGTACTATACCACAACAGGCCTGCCCTCCAAAAGCCTGGATCACAATGTATTGATAATGTAAGTGTGTGCCTGTTTGCAGTACTATACCACAACAGGCTTGCCCTCCAAGAGCCTGGATCACAATGTGTGTGCTGTGTGCGGCAACCAAATTTTCATCATGAACAACGAAGACGCTGTCATCGAAAAGACTATCAAGCTCAATTGTGGGCACGTGTATCCTTCAATGTGAAGCAGAATTTGCTAAGAAGTATTCAATGGAACCCCACTTTTAAGACTCCCTCTTAAGACACCCCCCCCCCCCCCCCCTTATTTAGTGTATGTGTATTGTAGTGACGGGTTGCCTGTTGCTGTTAACTAAGAACTAGCTGTTTCAAAAACAAAAACAAAACGTATGTGTTCATGCTTATCGTCCGAGTACTGTCAATGTTACAAATCATTTCTATTCTCTGCATGTCTGTGTTTGCCTGTGTGTCTGTGTTTGCCTGTGTGTCTGTGTTTGCCTGTGTGTCTGTGTTTGCCTGTGTGTCTGTGTTTGCCTGTGTGTCTGTGTTTGCCTGTGTGTCTGTGTTTGCCTGTGTGTCTGTGTTTGCCTGTGTGTCTGTGTTTGCCTGTGTGTCTGTGTTTGCATGCATTTGCACATTATGATGTACGCACACATGTATTAATATTATTTGGCTCTTTGATCGTTCCTTAACTCCAGATACAGATTTCACGAGTTCTGTATACGCGGCTGGTGCATTGTGGGGAAGAAGCAGACGTGTCCTTACTGCAAGGAGAAGGTAGATCTGAAGAGGATGTTCCCAGGACCGTATCCTTTCATAAAGTGTTTGTCAGAGAGTGCATACAGTGCTACCTGTGAGGAGATGACACCTTATAATGCAATGTCCTTTCTTGACAGGTATACTTTGGTCAAGTTAAAGGGCCACACTGCTTCCCGTGTAAACAGTTTGACTCGCCATCTCAGATTTGGCCAGGCTTTTACTTGTGGTAGGACCACCTCTCCACTTGATCACATACCAAAAATGAACAGTCTGGGTGCTCCCTGTGCTCAGTGGGAATTTGTTACAATAATTTTGAGAAATCGATTCATCAAAACATTCAAACTCACCGCTGCAAGCTGACTCGATGTGTTAATTTTTGGTATGTGTCCAGTTTGGAATGATTGTCCTTTCCTATCGAGAAGCCTGGCCAGTTCAGAGATGGCGAGTCAATTCTTTACACCCGTCCTGTATAAACCATAAGGTAAAAACGGTCATATAAGAGCCGTGGGAGTTTCAGCCCATCAAAGAAGAAGACATGGTTGTGTACACAGTGTACACAGTGCCTTTAAACACAAGCCCTGTGAGATTTGTATATTTTAGCCTTGAGTATGTGTTATCACTTTTTTGCCTTAACCCTATGTTCAGATGGGAGCGACCGCATGTCCTGTACGGCAATTTGCTGGACTGGATTCGTTACTTGGTGGCATGGCAACCAGTCATCATACTCATTGTACAGGGCATAAATTGGATGTTAGGTTTGGAGTGATGGGTTGTGTGTGAGTGTTTGCGTGTTTAATTAGGTGTATGCGTTGCTGGTTCTTTATTCATTACCTTTTTGTCCGTTTGATCTACTGGAATGCAGTTAATGCTCAAAAACATAAGGGAAGCTGACAAATGTACATGTACTAGGTGTGCTGATTTGTGTAGGCTTCGATCCATGAAGAAGAAAATATGTTGCAATTTGAAGTAAGGAAAAACAAGAGCTGATGGTTCTACTTGGGGAATGAGACTTGGTTTATCAGTAGGATTTCATTTTGGGTACATTTTGAAGAGAAAAAACAGGGATTGTGATTTGTTTTAGTTTAGATTTATTTAAGAAAAAGTTATGTGTTTTTTGTTTTTGTTGCTTGGAACAGATTTGATACCGTACTGGTTGTAGTTTTGTGATTTGTACAGAAAAAACGCAATCACATTTTTATGACTCTTGTGTTCACACCCAAAACATGTCCGTGTTATTGATAATATCCAAGACAGAGTAACCTTTGATTTGTGCAACCCACCTGACTAGAACTTTGAAACGGGCAAATGTTTTGATGTAATTGAGCTGTTCTTCAGTATTGGTGACAGAAAGGGGGAAAAGTGGTCAAAATTCAAATCTCTAGTTTTGTTTTTGAAATATTGCTTTTCATAAAGCAGAAATACTGTAGTACCTGTTGTACATAAGAAAAAATCACTGGTTCACATGGTTCCTACATAATTTAACTTTTAAAGCTGGTTCTTGTGTGTCTGTGTGTATGTTTGTATGATGACGATAGGACCCGAAACGGCTGCACGGACTGAGACAGGAATTGCAGAGAATGTTCTTTGCCACTCGAGTCGAGTCATAAGGTACTTTTGGAATAGCAAATTAAAAAGGATTCTTCAAAAAACGGCGGAAAACATTATATACCCTGTGAGCTATCGAGGATCCTCCCCGTCTGGGCTGTCGAAACATGGTCTTGTTAAAAGACGTTTTCAAATGCGGTTAACGGGGAGATACACTCGAAGCACATTTATCGAAGTCATGTTGCCAAATCATCAAAGATCAACATTTCACTACACGGATCGATGCACACAGTCGAAATAGATGTGACTTTCACACGACCGAAGACTACTTACTAGCAGACTAGCAGACGACAAGATCTAAATATTTAGATCAGTGTAAGAGCAATCCGTTGAAGAACAGTTACTCCGCTTATTCGTCTTCAGTTAAGCTTATTTCCCCTGCCATAAGTTTCCTTGCAGATCTGCAGTCGCGTAGTGAAATGAACTAGTGTCATCGGAAGATTCTTCTCAGTCAATGATCAAAGCACAGTAAGTTCTATGCTGACAAAAGTCACTTTCGGACAACACGACGATTGACTTAATTTATGAGCCCAAAGGTAACAATATCGACAAGAATGTACGCATTTGACATTAAATGAAACATTCATAGACAGTTTCCAACTCACCAGATCTGCCAAAGAGCCGTCATTCGTGAAAAAACGATGATTTTAATCAGACAGGTATCGGAAACAAGCCTTGGTCACCTGCGTTATTCCTTCCAAGGCGACGTGACGGCGCCACATTTGTTTGTTTATGGCTGTTTATCGCGAAACAACACAGTTGAAATTTGTGTGTAAAATACCACAAATTTGTGGTGAATCAGTTCGTCATCTGCGTTTCGATTGTAATTAAGTCAGATTGGAGTTACTTTGAATCGAAGGCGAGGGTAACCTGCGTTATTTGTGGGACATCGTGAACAAATTTGATTGCAATATTTTATACAGAAAGTAAATTTCAATGATTCTGGCTCAGACTTGTAGATCTGTTATGCAGTGTGTTGGTAGTGTATCTGCTTTTCTGCTATGAAGCTCATTTGGAGTGATACGCTGATCGAAGTGGGGCACCCTATGTGGGACATCAGCCGTATGCAGATTACGCCTCAGAACACTCTCGCATTTCACAAAGACAACAATAATTTGCAACATTTCAAGAACTGCATCAGTTTTATTAGATACTATTTCAACAACAACAGCACAAACACGACTATTATCAACAACACAGAACGGGAGGTAAGTCTTCAAAGACGCACCAAGTGTGCGTTCCCGTTTTTGGACGCCATTTTTGCTGGCATTTTCACAGTAAATCTTAATATTTCCATATCTATTGAATGATTTTGGTATTTTCTTTGATTGTGCCGATTCTCCTATCTCTCTGGCATGTACTGGGTGCTTTGTGACCAGTTTCTCCCCTAGACTGTATTGAAAAATGCGTCCGTGTGAGCTGACCCCCACTTGTGACCAGTAGCAAAGAACAACTCAATTACGTTAGTGAAAATCTCTTCCTTGGCAAAAAAATAAACTCAACTAATTTCAAAAAGAAAAGTGGGCAACAGTGCTATTTTATTTTTTTAAAGTTCATCAGCGTGGGAAAAGAAAAGTCAAGAAAAAACCTAACAGTGAACTTTTCCACTTAACGAGCTGATGTTTCGCAAACAAATGTAAATAATTGATCACAAAGATGTTCTAGAACGAATACGACTGAGCTCCGTCATACGTACATGTATATTTGTTGTTTATCGATTTATCTAGTCATTTATGTTCAGAGCACAAAACGCTTAATAAAATACTACATGGTGTTACCGTGTACCGTGTACTGCACTGATGACGGAGAACTTGCTGCTCATTTGGCTTACTTTAAGATGTGAACACAGAAACTGTTAGAAATAATCACTTCTCTAGAAGGATGTTGTCGGGTTTTTTGTCTCACATAATCCCAGTGTTTTTGGTGTCATAGTTCCATTTACCTGCAGATCTCGGTGTCTCATGTTTTAATCAATTCCATGATTCTTACTATGTACATAACCAGAAAAAGATGATGAGGTGCTTTTTGTTGGAAGCATACGTTTGTGTGAGTTTGTATGTCTTTTCACTCACACGTTTGTTGTATATGTGTTTGTGTGTGAGTTAGTGTGTGTGTGTGTGTGTGTGTGTGTGTGTGTGTGTGTGTGTGTGTGTGTGTGTGTGTGCCCATGTCTCTATGTGTGCACATGTTTGTTTTAAAAGATATACATTATATTAGCATTTAAGAGGTGAACAGTGTATAGTATTTCTCTGCTTGCTCAGCATTTAAAAAAATCCAGTGTTAAACATGCATGAACGTGTGTATAACCTACATAAGTATGCATGCATGTATGACTATGCATGTGGTGTGTGTGTGTGTGTGTGTGTGTGTGTGTGTGTGTGTGTGTGTGTGTGTGTGTGTGTGTGTGGACTAGATAATATTTAATTGCTTCAGCACTTTTTTTGTCTTGCTTTTTATATTTAGTCAAGTTTTGACTAAATATTTTAACATCGAGGGGGAATCGAAACGAGGGTCGTGGTGTATGTGCGTGTGTGCGTGTGTGTGTGTAGAGCGATTCAGACTAAACTACTGGACCGATCTTTATGAAATTTGACATGAGAGTTCCTGGGTATGAAATCCCCGAACGTTTTTTTCATTTTTTTGATAGATGTCTTTGATGACGTCATATCCGGCTTTTCGTGAAAGTTGAGGCGGCACTGTCACGCCCTCATTTTTCAACCAAATTGGTTGAAATTTTGGTCAAGTAATCTTCGACGAAGCCCGGACTTCGGTATTGCATTTCAGCTTGGTGGCTTAAAAATTAATTAATGACTTTGGTCATTAAAAATCTGAAAATTGTAAAAAAAAATAAAAATTTATAAAACGATCCAAATTTACGTTTATCTTATTCTCCATCATTTGCTGATTCCAAAAACATATAAATATGTTATATTCGGATTAAAAACAAGCTCTGAAAATTAAATATATAAAAATTATTATCAAAATTAAATTGTCCAAATCAATTTTAAAACACTTTCATCTTATTCCTTGTCGGTTCCTGATTCCAAAAACATATATATATGATATGTTTGGATTAAAAACACGCTCAGAAAGTTAAAACAAAGAGAGGTACAGAAAAGCGTGCTATCCTTCTTAGTGCAACTACTACCCCGCTCTTCTTGTCAATTTCACTGCCTTTGCCATGAGCGGTGGACTGACGATGCTACGAGTATACGGTCTTGCTGAAAAATGGCATTGCGTTCAGTTTCATTCTGTGAGTTCGACAGCTACTTGACTAAATATTGTATTTTCGCCTTACGCGACTTGTTTTTTTCTTGTACCTTGAACAAAATCCAGAGTCACCGATTTGTTTTCTCTTAACTGTGCCAGTGATGTCGTTTGGCATTTAACGTATGCAGAATGCCAAAACTTGGCTTTTCTATTCTAATTTAGGTGGGTTTTTTTGTGTGTGTTTTTTTTCAAATTTAACACAGTGACATCTTTTAAAATGTCTTTACTGTTAGTTCTATTTTTTGCTGCTCAGAGAAACACCATGTATAAATATTTCTTCCACCTTTGTATATATATGCAGCAGCTATATTGACGTATTCAAATATAACGCTGTTAATTTGGCATTTGCTACTTGGCAGATTTTAGCATTTTTAAAGTTCCAGACATTATCTTGAGATCCCCAGATTACACCAGATCGCACGATTTTGTGTTTTTTTTCCTCCCCAGGGTAGTATCGATCAGGCTTAATTTCAAGTTCATGATCTCATTTCTGTATATAATGTTGTAATTATAAAATAACATGAATTGTTGAATTATTTCGTGTTCAAGTCACATGAGGAGGCCATGGGCATGAATATGAATTTGGCTGGTGACTTGTGTTGAAGATTTAATCTGTTAAAGTAGGGCGTCATTTCAGAATAAACATTTTGTTATATCATTATCAGTTGCCATCAGGTTTGAATCAGTGAAAGTGGGAAGCACACATCATGTGATTAAGACTGAATCTGTTCAAGTAGGGAGCCATTTCAGAACAAACATTTTGTTATAATATCATCAGTTGAATCAATGAAAGTGGGAAGCACACAACATGTGATGAAGACTGACACTGTTAAAGTGCGGAGCCATTTCAGAACAATCATTTTGTCATGATATCATTATTTAGTTACCATCAGAATTTTACTCGGTGAAAGTGGGAATCCATTTCAGAACAAACATTTTGTTATGATATAGCCGACTTTCTTTCTGGACACCAGGCATGTCCAGGTTTCACTACAATTACCACCGTGATGTTTGAGAGTTGGAGTACAACATGAGTATGTTTCTGTGGGTGTACAATGACTGATTAAATGTTGTGATGTAATCCAGTTGTTAAACTATAAAGCTGTGACACAAAGAGAAGTTTTCGTAACGTGCAAGGGTGTGTGAGCTTGTGTTTTGACTGTATTCTGTTTGAAAAAAAACAAAAAACTGACAGAACAGAGAAGCTTTTAAAAAGCTGAGATCACTTCCAAAACAAACTTCTTTCATAAGTCGTTGCAGGCTTTTCTTCTTTCCATCTTTCTTCATTTAAACAGCATTTACAATCCTCAAAGAACAGTCAAATTTCAAGCAGGCATGCATGCATACAAACAGAACCAAACAAAATCTACAGATGGAGTAAGTCAGAAGTTGAACGCATCAAATTCGCGAGTCATGCGTAGCGTGACATGTAAAGACTCTGTTTTGGCGTTCCACTGTGCCTTTCCGTTCTTATCGTCCACTGGATGGGGAAGATGGAGGCCTAGTTTGCTGTTACACACACACACATACATAGAGTCAGTGTCATTATATGGGTGTTTCACACAGATTCTACAGAAACAATTCTTTCTCTATCTCGATCTCTGCTGTAGAAATATATAATAAATGTAAATCAGTCATATATGAACGTACATTTACTTATATAATTAAGTGGAAAAAAAGAGTTTGTGTGAACAGAGGGAATAGTTAACGTGTGTGTGAGTTTATGCATGTGTGTATGTGCTTTTCCAGACAGAGTTACTGAGAAAGAAACGGATCACGCAAGTGACAATATTACTTACTATTTTGGAGTTCTGCAGTCAAGGAATTTAGGTTTGACGTCCAACTCTACATCAGCCATTGTTGTGTTGGGTAGATGAATCTTCACCTGTCCAAAAGCATCCAGTAACCAGTAAGTAACGACTCTGTATTAAGAATTATTTAATCTTTGCAAATTCTTCAAAGTTTGAACCCTTCAGCTCTAGTGTCACAATTCAGAGACAGTATCTGACAGCATCTGACAGCACCTGACAGCCCCGACAGCATCTGACAGCCCTGACATCATCTGACAGCATCTGACAGCCCTGACAGCATCTGACAGCCCCGACAGCATCTGACAGCCCTGACGGCATCTGACAACCCCGACAGCCCTGACGCCACTTGATTTACACATCAAACGAAAAGAACGTCTTTTCAGCTTTGATCAACAAAAAACAAAAAACAAGTCATCTCATTTACTGGTTCATAGGATATGAGCAATTGAAGACCCAATTAAACTCAGATTTAGCATGTCTGGTAGTAGCAAAAAAATCTACAAGAATTTAAAGTCAAACAGAAGTTGGGTTAAAAAAGACTACTGTGAAGAAAAGTAAATCCAGATAAACCTCCTTTTAAAGGCACAGTGCAGCTCACAGCCTTCGTTTTGCGTTTTTGTTGCAGCTGAGTGCATTTACAGTTCAAAAATCCTCCTATGGTAGTAAAACAAACCCAAAACTACCCAACGACGACATCTGTGAAGCTCGACAGTTTCTTGTTCATGCGAGTGCATAAATTAACCTAGTTATTACGTGGTGTTTGGTCGGAGTTCGATTCAACTGAGTGATTCCGGCCTCCATTTTGTTTTACACAAACTCATGATGACGTCTGACATAGTTTGCTAGTGACGTGTCTTTTTGTGCATGATGTGGTGATCTACCTGATTTAAATTTAGATCCAAAAATAGGCCAAGACCAGCTGGGTCCGAGTACAAAATTAATTCGTAAAAAAAATCGCAGTTCTTGACTCTTTGGGTGCAAGTCAATGAAACTTGGTAGTTCTTCTAACAGATAGCTGCCTGAGGTATGACTAAAAGCCACAGGGGCTCCGTGCACCTGGATTTGACAAGTTCAGTACCTTTAAGATCCCTGAATGTTAGACTTCCTCTCTTTTCAGACTTTGTGTTTGAAGATGTTCTCTTCATAACCTCTGTAAATGTTCCTACACTTAAAGGCTTCCTCCTTTTTTAGACCTGAATTTTTAAGATTTTCAAGGGGCGGGGGGTGTCTTAACACTTTCTACCCCACCTATGTTGACCAAGGGTTTGTTTTTTAGCCGAGACCAGCTGTGCTGCAGCAGGGCACTCAGAATTGTAGTAACTGTGTATCAACACACTGGAATGCAGACGTTACAGGAAGCGACTGAAGCTAACAGTCTGAGCGGATACGAATATATCCGTACCTGGTCAGATAGAGCCATATGAGTGGGTACGGATATATATATATATTGGGAGACAATGAGTTAAAAGGTGTGTTTTTACTGTACAACACACAAAAGACATTTTTGATGTGAAAGGACAAACAAAAAGCACGGCTCACCACCATGTCTTCACAGCTGGAAGTAAGTGGAGTCCTGTTCCCCATTTGAAGAAACATGTCTTCACTTGATACTGCCTGTTTGAACACTATGTCATACCTGCACACACAAAAAAGATACTGTAAATGTATATAAATAGTGTTACAGGGTTAAACATACGTATCAATTATGCCAGGCTCTAAAGTACAAAAGATGACAATGGCTGTATTGGTTATATCTAATTCACCACTGCATGGGCACACACATCATTCATATGCATGTATGCACATAGCTGCATGACACAGGTTGAATGATAGACACAAACACATGTATACAGACTCAGCACGGCATACTGAATATTGTATGCCAGAAAGTGCAAGTACACAGATACGTGCGCATACACAAACGCACAGACACATGCAAGCACACAAGATTCTCTCTCTCTTTTTCTCTCTCACTCTCTCTTTTACTCCCTGTCTCTCGGTGTCTCTGTCTCTCTCTTTTTTTCTCTCTCACTCTCTCTTTCTCCCTGTCTCTCGGTGTCTCTGTCTCTCTCTGTGTCTCTGTCTATTTTTCTCTGTCTCTGTCTCTCTCTGTCTCTTTCTCTCTCTGACAAACTCACTCTGGTTCCGGTCTTGGGTCATAGAGAGTTTCATACTCGGCACCCTCTGGAACTTCGTCAGCATCCCAGATATCCTTTGTGTTCTTCTTCTCAACCTCTGTAAATAACACAAAATAGCAAGTACATTGTACAATTAATCTTTTCATATATATATATATCATTACACATAAATCCAATTATTCAATCAAATTGTAACTCTCCACTTAAGGAATGTCGTCATAATTTAACTCTTTGTTATTTGACATTGTCACAGCTCATCAAGAGGCAAATTTATATCCGCCACTTGAAACTATGGCTTCTCATAAACACATGAAAAATCATTACTACAATTATGGGAAACGTAATCTTTGCAGAGAAACCTGTTTGCTTTGAATATCATTGCAGAAGAATTGTCTTTTTGGTGTAAGTGTTTTGTCAATAGCATAACTTCCACCCAAACCACCAAAACATTGCTGACATTACACTAAGGAGAAAAAGAAGACTTTGACTTATGGCATATTCCAGATCTAGGAAGTGACGTCACATGTGACAATGTCAAGATTCATTCAGTATGATGATGAGGATCACACGGGAATATTGCCTGGCTTATCCTGTCACAGTTGCTAGTCATTAGGCATCTCTGAATTTACCCTAACTTTTTTTCATGGGTGCCATGAACACACACACAAAATTTGTGAAGCATTCGTTCAGAAATGGAAGTACACACACACATGCGCGCGCACACACACACACACACACACGAATTCTGTCACAGAGGCTAAGGCCCAAAAAAAAAACAAAAAAAAATGGCATGCAGTGCATGTACACTTTGAGGGCAGAAACATAACATAACCATACCTTTCCTGCTTGAAGGCTGTGATGTATGTTTCACTGGACCAACATCTCCCGGTCCCAGTGCTGCCACTGAACAATCTGGCTGTCAACAGAAAACACTTCATATTGTCTTTTATTTTGAACAATAATGTTACAGTTTTCATGTTTTCAATGAACATCAACAGAGCATGACAGCCCTGAAAGTCCAACAAATGGTGTACTTGGCTTTGGCTAGTGATTCTGAAGATGTAGTAGCCAGAGAGCAAACTTTACTAGACAAACCAACAATTTGTTTTCAGCCTTTTTACTCGCATTTGGCGAGTAGATGAACATTTCTACTCGCCACTTTTAGGCCTGCATGATACAAGTGGCTTCAGTTATGTAAACACCCCCCGCAGGTTAGGGGGAGTCCCATATTGGTTGGGACGAGAAAGAATTTACCCGATGCTCCCCAGCATGTCGTAAGAGGCGACTAACTGTTCTGTTTCTCCTTTTACCCTTGTTAAGTGTTTCTTGTATAGAATATAGTCAATGTTTGTAAAGATTTTAGTCAAGCAGTATGTAAGAAATGTTAAGTCCTTTGTACTGGAAACTTGCATTCTCCCAGTAAGGTCATATATTGTACTACGTTGCAAGCCCCTGGAGCAATTTTTTGATTAGTGCTTTTGTGAACAAGAAACAATTAACAAGTGGGTCTATCCCATCTCCCCCCTTTCCCCTATCCCATCTCCCCCCTTTCCCCATCGCGATATAACCTTGAATGGTTGAAAACGATGTTAAACACCAAATAAAGAAAGAAAGAAAGTTATGTAAACTTTCTTGTGTCAGGTTTATGAACATATATACAAAAAGGTATAAAAACATGCATAGATCTACAACATATCTTTGTTAAAATGTACGTCTGTTTTAGCTGAAAAGCAAATATAAGCACAGAAGAAATTTTTCAATTTATTTAATGCTCAACAAATAATTTCACCTAAAACCATACCTCCTAAAAATCTCATGTATGAAAGAGAGAGGGGAGACAGAAACAGAGAGACAGGCACAGAGAGATAAAACTATTTTACAAGTATCTCAACCAAGAAAAATACCTTCATATCTTCATCACTATCTGATTCTCGGTCATCTGCAATATTCAGGAGATTGGCAATGCCATTGATGTCTGCTCCGGCCCATTCCCAGGACATGGTGAAAATCTGAAACAATCAATGATAATGAATATTAGGCACAAAAAAAAAGGTCTGTTTACGGTAACATAGGGTGAAAAAATAGGGTCGGTAGGTCGGCTTTTTTTTTCCCTTTTTTTTCAAATTTTTTTTTTTTTCATTTTTGAACACCACTGCGTGCATCCATTTTGAAAGGAAGTAACACAAGTGACGACCCTTTACTCCTAACAGTACTTTGAGCTTACCTCCCTTCTGTCGTCTGCTGTTTGAGCGCAAACAGCTCTATTTTGGATGCGGGTTTTTTTTCTTTTTCAGACGATCCAAAAAAACCATTAGGGTCGGGCCTAAAAACTAGGGTCGGTCGGGTTACCGTAAACAGACATTTTTTTTGTTTTTGTTGCCTTAAATAGATTATGAAAGTACTTGTTTTCTTCAAATATGACAACATCTGGATGACACTTATTGATATAACAAAAATTAAACAAATCAATAACTATATTAAACTCACGTGAGACATCCATTAATACAGATACTGACATTCATGGTTTCACTTAGCTGATAGTAGGATTCAGGTAAGAACGGTAATTTTTGTGAGAACACAAATTTTGTTCTGACACAAAAATCGTTTTAAAGTACAGTACTTCTGTTCAGTTTGGTTTGAAAATGTATAGTGTGTGTGTGTGTGTGTGTGTGTGTGTGTGTGTGTGTGTGTGTGTGTGTGTGTGTGTGTGTTACTGAATCAGTGAATGTAGAAAGATTCTGACAGTAAAAAAACCAGACAAGGATGTTCCATAATTCCCCAAATTAAAGACGAAACAAATTGATTAATAAGCATCAAGTCAGTGAGAGTTATTTGGAATCTGATTGTACACGATATACATACCTGAATTTGCGTCAAATATACTTCTGCGTAAAAAAGGGACGATAAGTAAGCTGAGAACACAGGCACAGTTTACAACACGTTCTGGCTTGAGATAACATCACTTCCTGTAACTAATGTAAACAACAGGATTTATTCCGAAGTAAATTAAAACATTTTGAAAGATATATAATAATGATAAATCTACTGCTGTAAATTATTTAAGTAAATAAAACAAGGGAGTGAAAGTAAAGTTTTTTTAATCTCAGAAAGCTTTGATTAGTCTCTATTTTGCATAAGGAATTTACGATTTTTTATTTTTCTGGATCGTCCTTGACCTCGCACTTATCTTCCTTCTCTCAGAAGATTGCTGTGGCCAGAGGGGTGTTTTTTTGGGCTGTCTGCGAATCATTGTTTCATCGACATTAGCAAGCGGGGTTGTAACATGCATGTAGGTATGGATCTGTTCGCTGTGACTAATTGCATCTATAGATAAGGTTTTCGCAATTGCCTTTTCTTTTTCAATTAGATGAGTGCATCAACAACTCTCTCTCTCTCTCTCTCTCTCTCTCTCTCTCTCTCTCTCTCTCTCTCTCTCTCTCTCTCTCTCTCTCTCTCTCTCTCTCTCTCTCTCTCTCTCTCTCTCTCTCCGGGTCATTAAAATCCGTAGTGAGAAGACATGTTCAGGTGGGTTGTTTTTTTACACTTAGACCATTTTGATTTCTTAAGTGTTTTGGGGGCTCTGCTACGCATGCACTAGAGTCTAGAGCTGGTCGAGATCAGTCCCCCGTTTAGCAGCTAGATTTGGCGAGTGGGGCAAGGAAGTAGTGTTTACTGGGGAATAGACCCTATCAGTATTTCAAGTTCTCGCAAGCTCTGGCAAACTTCAAAGCATAGCAAAGGCCGAAGATCATATTATAGTTCTCGTGACTTTCAAAGCATAACATGTTTCGCAGCTATCTTGCAATACCGGCTCAGATGCCGTAAATTAAAGGTCTATTCTAATCTTAATTACTGCGAGGAACGCTAGGATTTGACAAGAGTAGGTGAGCCTACTATGCGAGAAAAAATGGTTACTGCACAGATACTAATCCGATTAATTGTTCACAGCAGTTTACTGTGCAGACGACTTTTTCAGTATTAACATTAAGTAATGATTAACAGATCGTGTTGAATTTTCTGCTGAGCTAGCGGCAAAATCGTTTTAATTTCATATACACTCTTGCTGTCTTACATTATATATATAGAGTGAGAAGGCTAGCCGCAAGCAATTCTTGCCACGGATTAATCTTGTCAACATGAGGTATATAATATACATCAGTAGAGCATATTTCGACTTTTAGTTTTAAAGGTCAACAGTGTCGATGATCAATACCAGAAAGTTGTAAGTTAATTCAGCGATCCGTTGCTAGTACTGAGGGTCAATATCATTATTTTACTTTTTAGGGACGGATGTACATAGCCTGAATCAGCCATCATGACGACACTGGGAAAGGCAGACTTTGGGGTGACAACGTTCTACGCAGCCAGTCACCCAAATGACAAATGCGGCCCAAATGGCTTGCCTTTGACACCCAACTCCATCAAAGTGATGGGACGTTTCCAGGTTCTTGCCACTCTTCAGCATCCTCAGATCTGTCGGTACCTGGATATTGCTAAATCAAAACATGGTGAGTACCTACAATATTTAAGAGACATCTGTCGCTACCTGGATATTGCTAAATCAAAACATGGTAAGTACCTACAATATTAAGAGGTGAAGCTGTAACAGTGTAATTCCCAGACACAGACATCTGTCGCTACCTGGATATTGCTAAATCAAAACATGGTAAGTACCTACAATATTAAGAAGTGAAGCTGTAACAGTGTTGTTCCCAGACACGTACCTACAATATTAATTAAGAGGTGAAGCTGTAACAGTGTTATTCCCAGACACAGACATCTGTCGGTACCTGGATATTGCTAAATCAAAACATGCAACTTTGACATTACAAAGAGGATTTTTTATGACTACCTTTGACATTACAAAGAGGATTTTTTATGACTACCATTTGAACAAAATGTTTAAAAAAACATCGTTAGTAATGTCTCCAAAATTTGCTTTGGAAGGATATCTTTCAGAGAAATTGAAAGTATTGGAGCCCACTTTATTATTTAAAGGCATGCTCCTTCCGGTGTAAAGAGCCACAGATCTGGATAGACTTTTACGACCGTCCCTCTACTTGGTCATATACCAAAAATGAACAACCTGCGTGATTTCTCTGTGCACAGTGGGACATTTTTTCATGAATTAATTGTGTAAAAGCGACAAGTGTTGTTGTTTTGCCCCCCGCGGGTTAGGGGGAAGAATTTACCCGATGCTCCCCAGCATGTCGTAAGAGGCGACTAACGGATTCTGTTTCTCCTTTTACCCTTGTTAAGTGTTTCTTGTATAGAATATAGTCAATTTTTGAAAAGATTTTAGTCAAGCAGTATGTAAGAAATGTTAAGTCCTTTGTACTGGAAACTTGCATTCTCCCAGTAAGGTAATACATTGTATTACGTTGCAAGCCCCTGGAGCAAATTTTTGATTAGTGCTTTTGTGAACAAGAAACAATTGACAAGTGGCTCTATCCCATCTCCTCCCTTTCCCCGTCGCAATATAACCATCATGGTTGAAAACGACGTTAAACAGCAAATAAAGAAAGAAAGTTGTTGTTTTAAAAATAAATTAATCCATCCATAACTTACAGCTCACAACTTACAGCTCACCGCAGCTAGAAGTCAGGGTGTTGATTTTTGGTAAGTGGAGGGATGGCGTTATCTCATATAAAACTCAAAAAGCCTGTCCAGATCTCAGATGGTGAGTGGAACTGTTTTCCTGGTAAGGATTGAAGGAGTATGCTTTGAGTTGCATTTTGTATATCTATTCAATAAATGAGATGCTGCTTTTTTTTCTCTCTTTTTTTCAGAGCGCATGCTGGTTGTGTCTGAGTATTACCAAACCAATCTTCTCAGCCAGCTGGGGTCTGAAAAATACTCAAAGTTAGTACCTGTGAATATAATCATAATATAATGTGTAGTCAGCATGCAGTGAACATCTACAATGTCACATTTATTTTACGAGGAGTCTAAATTTGTTGATGGTCTTATACTGACACAACAAAAAGGGCTTTAGAGGGAAGATAGCGAATGCAGTATGCAGTGTAATTCTTGTTTGTTAATGCAGCGTTTCAATTCATCAGAGGAGAACAGAATAAATTGAGAGAAAAAACAACAACAACATGCTGAGTAACTATAGAAGTAAATTAATCGTGTGCCGAAATGGCGGGGTAAAAACGGTCATACACGTAAAAACCCACTTGTGTAAAAAACATGAGTGTACCCCATGGGAGTCTCAGCCCATGAACGCAGAGGAAGAATTGTGTGCTTATTAGGTCAGGAAAAAATCTTTGCTCTTGTCTGTGCTTGTTTAGTCTGCAGTAGAAAATATTCCATTAGATTCAGTGATGGTGATGATGTACTGTTTCAGGGAAAGCAGTGTAGTTCATGTGTTTTTCCTAAATGATTGTACAGCGCTTTGAGCAGGGATTATCCCTGGATACATGCGCTCTACAAATATTAGTATTATTATGATTACTGTTTCAGTGAAAGAAATGTAGTTCATGTGGTTTACCAAATTCTGGAGGGTCTGTCATTTCTGCACGGTAAAGGAATAACGCATCGCAGCCTTTCGCTGGACAACGTTCTGCTACAATCCCAGGTGTGCATAATAATTGATGTGTGTTTGTGCTGTCTTATTTGTGAATATATTTCCTCAGTACCACTACTAGGTTAAATCATTTGTCAAGAAAACAAACAAAAAAACCGACAGACAAAATGCAAGCAACAAACAAAGAGAAAAAAAATCATTGTTGAGAGAGAGATCAAACAAAATTGTGGGAGAAAAAAAGGCTAATTGGCTTTGAAGGTTATCTCTTGCACGCGACTTTTTCAACCATGTTGAAGGCCGTGGAACCCCCCAATTTAAGACTCCCTCGGTGTCCGAACACCCCCGTGTGTACACGCAAGCACAAGACCAAGTGCGCACAAAAAAGATCCTGTAATCCATGTCAGAGTTCGGTGGGTTATAGAAACACGAAAATACCCAGCATGCTTCCTCCGAAAACGGCGTATGGCTGCCTAAATGGCGGGGTAAAAAACGGTCTTACACGTAAAATTCCACTCGTGCAAAAAACACGAGTGTACGTGGGAGTTTCAGCCCATGAACGCAGAAGAAGAAGAAGACTCCCTCCCTTTTAAGACCTTGTTTTCTCAGATTTTTGGTTCATAACCTCTGTAATTTGTAAATGTACCCCCATTTTAAGACTCCTGTTTCTCCGGGGTTTTTTTTAGGTCTTAAGAGGGAGGTTCCACTGTATAGATCTTCAGACATATGTAACCGTGTGCCCATCTACTTTCCTCTTTCGTACTGAACTCAAACACTAAAGCAGACAACACAAGTTATATTACCCAGGTTCTTTTATTCCATACGATGAAATGGGGAAAATGTGGGATAACGGGGGTTTATCTTCAAATACAACTTTCACTGTATAGGACTAAACAACTTTAAAGAAAAACAATATTCTCACTCTTCATTCTAAAACTACATTCTTCCCCTAAAAATACCCTTTAAAACACACCAAATCCTTTCCCCAAACTACACTCTACTCTAAATCCTCACTCTCAACTTTAATCCAAAAAAACACAATGAAACTCTAATTTAAAACAAACGAAATCTAAAAAAAACAATTCTTTAAAAAAACCAAATCTACAAAAACTCTAACAAAATCTGACCAAAATCTCTCCACTAAATCTAACTACTCTTCACTAACAAAACCTAGTCTATAAAAACAAATCTACGACCAATTAAAAAAAGAAAAGACCTAACTAAACCAGAACAGACCTAACTAAAAAGAACCCCTCTAGAAAGAAAGACCTAACTAAACCCAGACCAGACCTAACTAACCCAACAGACCTAACTAAACCCCGTCTACTGAAACCCCGTCGCACACTCGGCCATCCTGCAAACACAGAATGCACGCCGTAAGCATACGTAAACAAATCAACAATTTCAACTACCACAAGCTAACTCATTAAACAACAAAACACATCATTCCTACCAAATAACATGCCTACAATACATATACCGTTCTCTCAAACAACGGTCTTCTAAAGCATTCACACACAAAAATCTTCCCCACCATTCCAATCTACTTAAACATTCAAATAAATCCTCCCCCCAAGCAGCATACTATTCTTTTCACCGCCTACCCATTTACAGAAAGAAAATTGTTTTAACCTACCAGCAAAAGAATCCTCACATTCCGGAAAGATTTCCGGCCGTGACAGACATGTCACACAACGGCATTAAAAACACGCCGCACCAAATACACGTCTCCTTCCCTCAAAGATTCCAAGCAAAAGCACAGTTTTAGCGTTCACATCCTGTGCACCGGTGTCACAAGATTAACCCATTCAACTCGAGGGGTGTCAGGCAGCCCCACTTTCTTTAGTTAGTGCCTAACGTCACCTTCAACTATTCAACTTTACATCGCGGCGGAGGGAAAAAGGGAGATGGAACAAAGCCACCTGTCAATTGTTTCTTGTTCACAAAAACATTAATCACAAAATTTACTCCAGAGGCTTGTACCAAAAAAGCGATCGTTTTACCTATGCAAATTTTAGAATCGGCTATTCCGCGAGACCAATTCAATAGAAATGAAACTCAGTCTCGGAAACCTTAATGGATCCCCGATAGTATAGAGGTACCACGAGTTCACACGGATGCACAAGAGTGCATGTGTACCGTAACTGTCGTTCCCAAGCTCACACATACAGAGAGTTTGCTTGTTTGTTGTACATGTACGTAATCTTTTGCAATAAATTCTGTTGCTACACACTTTTGGCTCATTTTTGGCTCACGTAAGTGTAGCCTATGCGATGATAAACTTTGTCTGTCTGTGCGTGCGTGCGTGCGTGCGTGCGTATGTATGTATGTGTGTATGTCTGTGGTAGAAACTTTAACATTTCCGAGTCTATGGATTACGTCAGTCTCGGTCAAAAGTGTTCGACGTGTGTGATAGAAACTATTTGAAGACGTCACATTATGACGTAAGAGGGTTAGACGTCACGCAAAGGAATTACTGAAAGTCTCGGTCATTGTTATTGTGAGCGGGCCGAGACTTCTTGGCAGATCCAGGGTCTCGCTTTCTTGCATAGTTTCACCTATGCTTACTGTGTGTGTGTGTGTGTGTGTGTGTGTGTGTGTGTGTGTGTCAGTGTGTATGTGTTACGGAGTGATTGAGTTTGTCACAGTGTTACTGTTTGTCGATTTCTTACGTGAGCCTTGAAGGCTTCGCCTCTTGTTTAAGAATAGAAAGAAGAGACTGCAGGTGGGAAGAACAAGAACTAGGTAACAATGCAAATTTACTCACCAGAAAAACAAACGATATTCGTATTTTTATTCATATTTTTATTGTTCATGTTTCTGGTGAGTACACTTACACTGTTATCTTGTTCTTGTAGATTTTTTAAGATGAATCTGTTTTTTACGCTACAGTCCGACATAAAGCTGGCTGAGTATGGAATGTACTACATGACGGGCTGGGGGTCTGATGTCAGCTTTCCAATTGGGTAAGTGGTCACGTTGGTATCATTGTTGCTTTTATTCTTTATATTGCTGTTGTTTACCTAAGAGCTTTAACTACCAAATCTAGATTGAAACAAAGTGGATTCCAGTGGTCTGGATTTAGTCAATGAAAAAAATAGAATAAAATAAACTTTTCTTACTGCATGTAATGCCAAATACCAGTTGCACAATAAAGCCAGTGACCCACCAATGCATCATTTCGAGAATTATTTGTTCCTTACAAAGAAGAATCTTGTACAATCACATCATGCATGTCTGTGTGTCTTTCTGTGTGTCTTTCTGTCTGGCTGTGTCTAAGTGTGTTAGTGTTTGCCTGCGTGTACAGTGAGGGGGGGGGGTAGCTCAGGTAGTAGTTCACTGGACTTGTGATCCCAGGGTCGCGGGTTCGAATCCGGGCAGACGCAGAGATGGTATCCATGTTCCACCCCCCTGTCACCACAGTTGCACGTAAAAGACTTCAGTCATTCTGCCATAAGTGCAGATGGCTGATACCACCTAAACACGCATACACTTGTGTATCTCATTAAACCGCCATTATATGGGGCTTACTGGATTCACTCTGTCTGTTTGTTTCTTTGTTTGTTTGTTTGTTAGTTTGAGTAGGGCGGGCGGGTGGACGATGTCTTACAAACAAGTCGGGTAAGATTTGTATCTCTGGGTCAATTAAGCTGAAATTTCGTGAAATTGTAAGGAATAGGGTTACACGGGTGTATGCAAAAAATTACATTCCTAACGAAAGTCAAACGGAAGATATTGGTTAAAACGCTTTTACAAACCGAACCAAGGGACGAAACCCGCTGGCAAAAGCATAGGTTATGCGGGAATTCCCGCACGTTTACTCCCCTTAGAATGTGTGTCGTTGGTTTTGTTCAATTTCATTTTATGTGCTCCGATATATTTAAATGCTTAGTTGGGCGGTAAGAGTGGAGTTTGTTTTATTGGTGTGTATGGTTCCGTGGTACGGACTTGTTTGCCAAATAATGTTTTGGTCTTATGTTATTTAAGCCGCCATTTATATATAAATGGGGCTTACTGGATTCACTCTGTCTGTTTGTTTGTTTGTTTGTTTGTTTGAGTAGGGCGGGTGGGCGGTCGATGTCTTACAAACAAGTCGGGTAAGACTTGTATCTCTGGGTCAATCTCTCTCTCTCTCTCTCTCTCTCTCTCTCTCTCTCTCTCTCTCTCTCTCTCTCTCTCTCTCTCTCTCCCCCTCTCTCTCTTTCTCTTGCTCTCTCTCAGTACTCCCTCTCTCTTTCTCTCGCTCTCTCTCAGTATATGGTTTGAAACTGTTAAGCGTGACTTAAGGTCGCGGATTAGGTGACAGGTCAACTTTGTGCAGAGACGGTATCCATGTCCTACCCCCGTGTCACCACGGGCGGCTTTTTGCCTGTTAAGGTCAACGCTTGTTTAAAGTGACATGCCCCTAATGTCTGTGCTGTAAGGGCTTAAAATTTGAATTTCTCGTTAATGTTAGTCTAAGTCACTGTGTGTTTGTGATCACCACTGTGTCGTTGAACAGCTCCCCGCACTACACGGCCCCAGAAGTTCTGTGCAGCGGGCCAGTGGTGGTGGACGAGGAAGCGGAGAAATGTGTTCAGCCCGTCAGCGGCCCCAAATCAGACACATGGTCGCTGGGCATCATTCTGCTACAGCTTGTGCTGGTAAAAAAAAGCTGCTGGATCCAACAGATCCTCTCCCTTATGACCTAGATACGACATCCCAAAACAGATGGACTGCTAACGTTCAAATATTCACAATCCAAAAAACAAGAATTGTTGGTTACCTGAATGCTTCTGTCACCTAAATGATTCTAAATAGACAGTACTCAGGTATAACTCTGTCAGGTTTGTATGTGTTGTGAAAAAGTGAATACTCTTGCTTTTGTTGAGGCAAACTTTCCCCCATGGCATTATATGCCATGCACTTGCGAGGGGCGTGTCTCCACATGTCGACAAGGAACTTGTGTGGAGACAGTCCCTTTCGAAAATGGGAAAGTTTGCCTCAATAAAAGCAGGTGTACTTACTATTTCGCAAACTATACAAAGCACACAGAGTTAATTCCGGAATTAATTTTTTTCTCAGGTTGTAGGAGGCCTTAAAGCCGAGGTACCACTGTATTTGTTTGATTGTGTGCCTTTCTGTGTTTCACTCTTGCTGTGTAATTTTGTTTGATATTATTTTGCCCCAGCTGGTAAAGAATGCATTTAGAAGTGTGTGTATATGTGCTGGTGAAGAATGCATTTAGAAGTATGTGTGTGTGTGTGTGTGTGTGTGTGACATTTTGTGTTCATGTTTTATCAATTTCATTTTCTAAAAATTGTTGTCTGAGTTTCAAAAGTAAGTATTTTCTAAGTTGCCCATTTCTTTTTCAGGGAAAGAAGCTATGGGAAGGAACACCACTTGCAGAAGTTCTGCAGAAGATACTTGGTTTTGTAACTGAAGGTAATTTTTAGAGGGTGTGGTATGTGTGTATGCGTGCATTTGACAACCAAAATTGAAACATTATGACAAAACAAAAGTTAATACATATACTTGTGATTTAGTTTCATTACCTGTTGTCTTTTTCAGAAATGTCCCCCTTGGATAGCTTGGCAGTTTCACAGGGCTTCACAGAAAAGCTGAAGGTAATGTTTTCTGTTGTAGACTTTCAAAAAAAAACGTCTTGATATCTGCCTATTCTGAGCATTTATAATTTGAGTGTGTGCTTCTTGTTGGAGTTGATAAAAAAAAAATGTGTGTTTTCATTTTCGTGCATTTTTTCTTACAGTTTTTTGTAATTTAGATTGCTGTGCTAGTCGCAATAAATTTACTATGCAATTGATTCCTTTTGACTCTATTTGAGTTTTATTTAACTCTGTTTCTTTTCTACAGACCTTATCAAAAGACATGATGGATCTTCTTAGATCTTGTCTGACTGTAACTCCGTCAAGAAGGTTAGTTTGTACAATTATGTGTGTGTGTGGAGGGGGGGGGGGGGGGGGGAGAAAGACATCCTTGAGTTTTTCAATGAAGGTAAGTTATAAAAGTATTTAGTGTGTGTGTGTGTGTAAGACTTCATGGCTGTGTTAGGAAAAGAAAGGGGTTGGAGTGCTGTGTGTCCTGGCATGCCCATGAGCTGAACATTCCAGGAGGCATTAGAGAGATCATCAACCGAATGACATGAAATACTATTTGAAGTGAAATATAACATTTGACATTTTATGCAATTTTGTTGAATCAGATGTTTTGGCTGGTCAAAATTGCAAATGAAAGTCATAACATTGGGTCAATCGTCCTGAATTTGATCAGAAAAAATCTTCATTAAAATTGCCTGAACAGTTTCCTGTGTACATATCTGTCAGTGGCATTTATCTGCATACCTTTTGGTACTATGACTACTGTTGCTGTGTTCATTTGTCACTCTGAATAGACAGCTTTGTTCTTGTTCTGTTACGACAGGAGTGTCTAAATGTCCATGTATTCCAAATCTGTCTTGTATTCTTTCAGACCTGCAGCAGAAGAGCTTATGAAGCATCCTGTCTTTCGAGAAGAGCGACAAAAAGCAGTGAGTATAATCTGGGGAAAAATGGAAGAAAAATTGTAAGAAGGAGAGAGAATGTGTGTGTGTGTGTGTGTGTGTGTGTGTGTGTGTGTGTGTATGTGTGTGTGTGTGTGTGTGTGTGAGAGAGAGAGAGAATGGTGTGTGTGAGAGAATGGTGTGTGAGTGTGTGTGAGAGAGAGAGAGAATGGTGTGTGAGTGTGAGAGATTATGGTGTGTGTGTGAGAGAGAATGGTGTGTGTGAGAGAGAGAGAATGGTGTGTGTGAGAGAGAGAGAGAGAATGGTGTGTGAGTGTGAGAGATTATGGTGTGTGTGTGTGAGAGAGAATGGTGTGTGTGAGAGAGAGGGAGAATGGTGTGTGAGTGTGAGAGATTATGGTGTGTGTGTGAGAGAGAATGGTGTGTGTGTGAGAGAGAGAATGGTGTGTGTGAGAGAGAGAGAGAGAATGGTGTGTAAGTGTGAGAGATTATGGTGTGTGTGTGTGTGAGAGAATGGTGTGTGAGTGTGTGAGAGAGAGAGTGGTGTGTGTGAGAGAGAGAGAGAATGGTGTGTGAGTGTGAGAGATTATGTTGTGTGTGTGAGAGAGAATGGTGTGTATGAGAGAGAGAGAATGGTGTGTGAGTGTGAGAGATTATGGTGTGTGTGTGAGAGAGAGAATGGTGTGTGTGAGAGAGAGATTATGGTGTGTGTGTGAGAGAGAGAATGGTGTGTGAGAGAGAGAGAATGGTGTGTGAGAGAGAGAGAATGGTGTGTGAGTGTGTGAGAGAGAGAGTGGTGTGTGTGTGTGTGTGTGTGTGTGTGCATGTGTGTGTGTGTGTGAGATAGAGAGAGAGAGAATGGCATGTGTGTGTGTGTGTGTGTTGAGGTGATGATACTTACTGAAGTGGTGTGTGTGTGTGTGTATGTATGTCTGTGTGTGTGCTGTCAGTGTCAGATTTCATTGATTTCATTCATGTCTTGTGTGTGCAGACCCCGTACCTCAATGGATACAGCATGTTCACCACAAGACTCAGATGCCGAGACCTTGAGCTCCCAAACTATGATGATGAGGGTAACTTTCTTCTTCCTTCGTTTCTCCATGTTAGCACTTCAGGCGAATTAATGCAATACAGTGGACCCCCCCTCCCCCTTTTAAGATTGTTTTGTTACATTTTCTGATAATAACCTCTGTAAATGTACCTCCATTGTAAGACTCTATCCTTTTTGGGCGGGGAAATAGCTCAGTCGGTAGCAGCGCTGGCTTCAAAACCAGTTGTCGCTTTCAGCGTGGGTTCGATCCCCACATTCGGCGAGGGATTTATTTCCCAGAGTCAGCTTTGTGCAGACTCTCCTCGGTATCCGAACAACCCCGTGTGCACGCATGCGCAGGATAAAAAATGGGTAGCGCCGTATACAGTATGGCAGCGTGCTTTCCCCAGGGAGAATTTCCATGAGGGTAACCTCACAGGACTATATGAATCTTATCCTTATCCTTTTTAACTTTTTTTCTTTCCGATTTTTGAGGATTTAAAAAAAGGGTTTCACTGTAGCTTGCGGCGGGGATGTAGCTCAGTCGGTAGCGCGCTGGATTTGTATTTAGTTGGCCGCTGTCAGCGTGAGTTCATCCCCACGTTCGGCGAGAGATTTATTTCTGAGAGTCAACTTAGTGTGCAGACTCTCCTCGGTGTCCGAACACCCCCGTGTGTACACGCAAGCACAAGACCAAGTGCGCACGAAAAAGATCCTGTAATCCATGTCAGAGTTCGGTGGGTTATAGAAACACGGAAATACCCAGCATGCTTCCTCCGAAAGCGGCGTATGGCTGCCTAAATGGCGGGGTAAAAACGGTCATACACGTAAAAGCCGTGGGAGTTTCAGCCCATGAACGAACACACACACACTGGAGCTTGCATCCTTCTTGGGAGAGCAGACACATTTGTCTCTACATTTAAAACAAAATATTGCAATCAATTGTCAGTTGTGGAGTCAACAAGAAAAGTATTGCTTGTTTTACAATACTTTTTCCAGATTGTTTAAGCTTCGTAAATGTTTGTCATGCTTTTAAGAGTAGTTCTCTTTCAGGCTTTCTCCAGAGGCATTACCGTCTCCCTAAACCTCAAGATTAGATTTGTGGTCTGTTGGTACTAGCCTTGTGCAACCCCTTTGGTTTGTTTTTCCTTTTGCTATCGTTGGTTTAAGGTAGTTCACTGGACCCGTTAAATATAATTTGGTTTCTCCCAAAAGTTGGTTATTTTTTAAGTTCGATCTGTCTGCTATGCATTCAGCATAAAAAAAATATAGGGTAGTGGGTTCGTTTCGGAGCTATGAGTCTCGGAAGACAGTGCCCGTTTTGAATTTTGGACCGAAAAATCGAAAAATGGGTATGTTTTGAAAACGGCCAATTACACAAACATCTGCATAGGAATAGTCATTTGAAAAATATCACCCAAAGCAGCAATGGGCAGGTAACGAAGTGCACTGGTAAACGAAAATGTTGCGCATACTCAAACTTTGTGACGTCACGTCTTTTGCCAGAGTTTATTTTAAATTTGTTCCTCATGTTGAGGTATTTTATTGCTGGTAGCCTGGAAATAAATTACGATTTGATGAGATGGGTTGTAAACGCAAGAGCGATCAAAACGGCATTAAAAAAAACAAAAAAAACGACAGGTTGGTAGTGTTTTTAGGGGGGGTTCACTCCCTTGATTAACCCCACCCTTTGCACTATTACTGTCCAGTGTGCCTCAGAAAAATATGTGTCACGATAATGTAAAGGGCTGTTGTCCGATCATTTGTCTCAGATATATGAGCCAACTAAATTATGTTTTTAAAAACCACTGTTACATATGACCTCTGTTGAAAGTCAAAGGTCACCGCAACTTTGAAAGGCCACAAGTCCGATTCAAATGTAATAAAAACGCCAATCAAAAGGTGGAGGTCACTTGTTTGATACAAGTGTAATAATAAAAATTAATAATCAAGGCTTGGTTTATAATTTTGCTTAATAGTGCGTACTGTTATTTGTTACGGTTTGAAGGCTGGGACTTTTTGAGGGTGGAATTAAAGCAATTTTTCGCCTTATGGGCCCCTTATGCCTCGAAGGACTTCAATTATTGTATTATCTGCTGCCAGCGTACAGTAGAAAGAGGGCTGCATACACAAGACACTTGTTCTTAATACTACTGGCTGTTATTCTAGTTCAAACACCGGTTTTAACATGTGGTATTCTGATGCAATCACGCTGTGAGCATCACGGGTTGGGAGACACTCTCTTACCTGCTACCGGAGCTTCAATGTTAGCTTTGGTGATTATTACGATGTCACTGGCAAAGAGAACGGCTTTGTACCGATTTCATTAGATGCCCACGTGTTTTTGACCTCGTGGTTGGTAGGCGTGTCGCATTGTTTTTATTTCTGGCGGTGTCGTCATTTTCTGACGTCATTTGTTCTGGGCCGCGTCACCACACTTCCGCTGCCTGAAAAATGTGACGTTTGTTCTATTTACGTCATTCGAATGTTCGACGTGTTCTTCTTCTTCTTCTTCTTCTTCTGCGTTCCCTGTTCGATGTGTTCGAATTCCCAGCCTGCCAGGAAAAAATGGCGACACAACTCAGTGGCTTCCCTTTGTGTATGAAGAGTAATATCCCTGTCTCCATTTGACCTGCCTTAAGCGAGTTTTATTCGTTTTCTTTGATACACGTTTCATTAATAACAACATTAAGAACGTTAACAAGCGGACTGCTTATGGACACGTTCTATAAATGATAACCAATACACATTCCGATAACAAAACATAGCGAACATGGCTAGCGTTACTTTGGCATGTGAGTTTGTACAGTAGAACCCTCCTTTTTAAGACCGCCCATTTTAAGACTTCTTCCTGCTTTTTCAGAGTTTCTATTCATAGCCAATGTAAAGGTACCTCCATTTTAATACTCCCTCCCGTTAAAACCTGATTTTCTGAGATTTTGGGGAGTCTTAAAATGGGCACAGTGGAGCTTCCTTTCTTCTTCTTCTTCTGCGTTCGTGGGCTGAAACTCCCACGTACACTCGTGTTTTTTGCACGAGTGGAATTTTACGTGTATGACCGTTTTTTACCCCGCCATTTAGGCAGCCATACGCCGTTTTCGGAGGAAGCATGCTGGGTATTTTCGTGTTTCTATAACCCACCGAACTCTGACATGGATTACAGGATCTTTTTCGTGCGCACTTGGTCTTGTGCTTGCGTGTACACACGGGGGTGTTCGGACACCGAGGAGAGTCTGCACACAAAGTTGACTCTGAGAAATAAATATCTCGCCGAACGTGGGGATGAACTCACGCTGACAGCGGCCAACTGGATACAAATCCAGCGCGCTACCAACTGAGCTACATCCCCGCCCCGAGCTTCCTTTCAAGACCTAAAATCTGAGAAAAGAGGGTCTTTTTTTTTTTTTTTTTTTTTTTTTCTTTTCCTTACACCTGTTCCTTGTTCCGGTGTGCTCTCACGCCGCCCCGTCCCTGCACTCACTGCTCCATCCCCATCTGAATTTCTGAAAAGAGGGTCTTAACAAGGAGGGTAACTTGAAATGGGGGTAACTTAAAAAAGTCGCAGGACTCTGAGACGTTCGCAAGAACCCAGTCCTCTACGGAAGAAGCAGAAGAAGAAATTGACAGAGGTTATGAACAGAAAGTGTGAGAAAAGAGGGTCTTAAATTGGGGGGGTCTTAACAGGGGGTCCCGCAGTGGGGCACTGCGGTTATGAAATTAAAGGCCCCTCCTGTTTTTGGAACCGCAGGAGCTTTCTAGTTTGCTGTTAGGTAGATTTTTGGTTCCTCTTTCCTGTCATGCTCTCTTTTTCTTCATGAATTCTTTTCTTTTTTCTGCCTTCTTGCTCATTCACCTGTATTTTTTCCAAAAATCTCTTCTCTTGCCGCTTGTCTCGCGATTCATGTATAGTTTAATCTGTTAGTGTTCTGATGTAAGTCCAGCAGTAGATAGGTTAAGCCTATTTTAACATACTGGAAACTGGTAATCTTCCAGTAGGTATTAATTTAGTTTTACTAAAGCCTGCTGGGACACAAGTAATGGGTTAGTGCATTTGTAAACAGGAATCGCTTGACAAGTGGCCCCCTTCATCCCCCCCTTCCTCGTCCTGATATGGCTCTGCGTAGTCGGCTGGACGTTAAGCAACAAATAAACAAACAAACAAACTTAACAGGGGGGTTCCACTGTACCACTGTGTCGTGATTTTGGAATTTGTGCGTGCTTGCAGAGTACGACCCCGACCACCTGTCCCAAAGGAGCATGGACGAGGTTTACTACCTGTGGCGGCTGGCAGGTGGAGAACTGGAATCAGTGCTGAAGAAAGCTGGCATGGTGAAGACCAGACCCCCCATTAACCTCCTGCCATGGTAAAAACCTTAATGTCTCGACATGTATTTCTCTCTCTCTCAACTGTATACAGAGATAAGAACAGACTCGCTTTCACCTAGATCCTGCCTAAAAACAATGTTCAGACCTCATGTTCACACTCGGCGTAATGATTCCGAAAGGACTACTTTTTAGCGGTCAAGTTCAGTCGTCCGCATACTCGAAAGTGAAAAAAAGATGAAACGTTTTGCTACAGTATCGGAGGATGAACTGTCGAAGAAGAAAAAGAATCTCGTGCCAACCACTACGCAGAAGACCATCCGAGTTGTCCAGAAGAAGTTCTGAAACACGTCACGTTCCAAATCAAAATACGACATTCTATTCTCTTACATCACTATTCTTGGTTCACGGTACCATTCGGCGGCTTTGCTACGAGTATGCCATAGTCTTGGTTGGCCGAGACCTTGAGGTGGAATGCGAGTGATTAGGTTTGTTGATTTTGCTCGGAGAAGTGGTCCGTGTTCAAGCAAGTTTCTTTCTTCTTTGAAAACAATAACCCTGAGACCAGTGAATGTCGAGATATATATGTTAATTGGGTCTGTGATCCAAACATGCCTTTTTGATCAATCTCGATGGCAGTTTATTCCACGAGCCCGTAGATGGCAGTTTATTCCACTCGCCCTACGGGCTCGTGGAATAAACTTCCATCTCGATTGACCAAAAGCATCCTCCGAAAACGGCGTATGGCTGCCTAAATGGCGGGGTAAAAAACGGTCATACACGTAAAATTCCACTCGTGCAAAAAACACGAGTGTACGTGGGAGTTTCAGCCCACGAACGCAGAAGAAGAAGAAGAATTGACCAAAAGCCATGTTTGGATCAGTGATCCAATTAACGTATATTCTTAGTACAGTGGAACCTATCTTTTCAGACCTGCACAAAATGTTGGAAAAATAATCAGAAAATGAGAAAAGTTATTCTGCGTCATTCCTTTTGTCATTGCTTTGATCTGATGCATTATTCTTTGTTGAGATATGCACATACTTTGTTGAGATATGCACATACTTTGTTGAGATATGCACGTACTTTGTTGAGATATGCACGTACTTTGTTGAGATATGCACGTACTTTGTTGAGATATGCACGTACTTTGTTGAGATATGCACGTACTTTGTTGAGATATGCACGTACTTTGTTGAGATATGCATTGTTGAGATATGCACGTACTTTGTTGAGATATGCACATTGTTGAGATATGCACGTACTTTGCTGAGATATGCACGTACTTTGTTGAGATATGCACGTACTTTGTTGAGATATGCATGTATTCTGTTGAGATATGCACGTACTTTGTTGAGATATGCACGTACTTTGTTGAGATATGCACATACTTTGTTGAGATAAGCACATACTTTGTTGAGATATGCACATAAGAGCTTATTGTTCAGTGTGACTCTCTCGGCTTGTTAATGTTTTGCCTCACTTTCAAGGAATAGAACTCTTCCACAGCATGTGAAAACCCATACAGAGTTATTTCTAGAAGATGTCTATTCTCACAATGGCATGAATATTCCTTTCACAATGACATTCATCTTTTTGGCAATATCTAAATATTCCTTTCATAACGACATAATATTTGTTGGCAAGATTTTCCGTTCACAATGGTATTAATCTTTTTGGCATGAATGTTCCTACAGCTGTGGCATACCGGGCGGTGATGTCTTTGGCCAGGAGCGAGACCAAGCCGAGTTGTTGGATCGGACCATCATCGTATTGTCACAGGAACAGCTGCGCAGTGTATGTGTGGCTTCTGGCATTTCTGACTGTAGAGAGTGTTTTTGTTGTCTTCTTGCAAAAAGTGTCATTTCTTGTGAGCGTTGTTCTGCAGTAGTGCTATCATATTTGGGAGATAAGCTAAAATTTTAAGGTACAACGGAACCCCCCCTTTTAAGACCTGAAAAAAAGATTTCAGAAAATCAGGTTTTCAAAACGAATGAGTTCCCGCAGTGGGGCACTGCGGTTATGAAATTAAAGGCCCCTCCTGTTTTTGGAACCGCAGGAGCTTTCTAGTTTGCTGTTAGGTAGATTTTTGGTTCCTCTTTCCTGTCATGCTCTCTTTTTCTTCATGAATTCTTTTCTTTTTTCTGCCTTCTTGCTCATTCACCTGTATTTTTTCCAAAAAATCTCTTCTCTTGCCGCTTGTCTCGCGATTCATGTATAGTTTAATCTGTTAGTGTTCTGATGTAAGCCCAGCAGTAGATAGGTTAAGCCTATTTTAACATACTGGAAACTGGTAATCTTCCAGTAGGTATTAATTTAGTTTTACTAAAGCCTGCTGGGACACAAGTAATGGGTTAGTGCATTTGTAAACAGGAATCGCTTGACAAGTGGCCCCCTTCATCCCCCCCTTCCTCGTCCTGATATGGCTCTACGTAGTCGGCTGGACGTTAAGCAACAAATAAACAAACAAACAAACAAACGAATGAGTTCTAAAATTGGGGTACATTTACAGAGGTTAATTATGAACACAAATTCTGAGAGAACAGGGTTTTAAAAGTGCGTTGTTGCATAGAAATATTTGGCTAATATCAACTTTTGGTTTGAAGAGTTTGTGCCTGATAGAAAATGTGTTTTACATTTTGATGTTGACTTCATATTGGTGTAGTAATAAGAGCAAGGGGGTGGGGGGGGGGGGGGGGGAGGAGGGGAATGTGGACATTTGTACACTGCATTTTCTTGTAGAAAGTTTGTAATTATAAATGTGTATTAAATTACATATTCCTACTCCGAATCACATGTAGCATTAACGCCCCGGAGATGCTAGGTTCTGTACAGGCTAACCGTCTAAGGGAAGCAACCCCAACCACAAAAGTGTAAACGTAGCCATGGTAATGCCCATACACCCGGGGAGTTACCTCCCCTCGTGCATGCCACGTCACTACTGCTACTGAACACGTGGTTCATATCATTCGACCTTACAGCTTTCGAGGGAGCAGGTTGTTGTATTTTTGGGCTCCCCTGTGGCTGCGCTGTTTGGTGTTGTTTTGACACCCACCGGCCACGTTACCGTCTATCTTGCCTCCTGCTTCGTAGTTGGTGAGCTCTTTCCATTTTGGTCATTATTTTGACAGGAAATTTGTTGTAGTTGCTGATTTTCGTCCGTGTTTGGACCTGTGATATTTCAGTGACTACTGTTGGCCGCCATTTTTGTTGTCAGCATGAGTTGACAGTTTTTTGTGGCTAGGCCGGTGTATTTTGGAGGTAAACGTAATTTTACCTTCTTACTTGCTTGCTGCTTTGTTTAGTTGGTAAGCTTGTTCCTTCTTGTCTTTAGTTTGACAGGAATTTATCTATAGTTGCTGACTTTTTGTCCGTTTGGACTCCTAAATGCGTTTCAGTAACTTATCTTGTGGCCGCCACTTTCGGTTGCTCAGCTTTCCTGACAGCTTATTTATGTGGCTAGGCCTATGTTATGGTGAGGTTCTCCTTACTTTACCTGCGTTTTTGCCTTCTGCTTTGTTAGTTGGTAAGCCATTTCATATTTCGTCATTACTTTGACAGGAATTTTTGTTATTGCTTAATTTTCGTCCGTTTTGGACTTCTAAATTTTGTCCAGTAACTTATCGCTTGGCCGCCATTTTGTGTATCAGCGTCGCTGACAGTGGTTTACTTGGCTAGGCTTTAGCAGGTATCTACCAGTCCGTAGGACTTGTCGTGGTTTCGGATTTAACATGTTTGTTATGTTTTGTTCGTTACTCTTTCTGCCTCGAACAAACACTTTGTGGGGCAGTCATATACTGTTGTACGTCCTGTTTCTTCTCCTCGCCTTCTCTGCCGTTAGCAGATCAGGTGTTGCAGGTGTCTGCGTTATCTTTGTGAAGAAATTTTCGCGTTCCAAGCCTGCGTCTTCCGTTGGTCCCGCTGTCTGTGGGCGACGTCACCTTGTTGGCTTCTTTGACGCTTCCGGCCGAGACGTTGTCTAGGGCGGATGTTTTGCTTCTTCGTCTTCTACCGTTGTGGTTGGCGATTCAAGTAAGTCGAGCTGGTCCACAGGCCCTCGTGAGGCCGTCGGACAGTCCCTGCTGGGACACAGCTCTTTTCGGCGGGTTCACGACCCGCAAACCCCTGTTCAGTCGCACCCTGGCTTCACTGAAGTCCATTGTGTGGCTGAGCAATGGCGGCAGTTGGTTCCGGCTACTTCTCCGACGTACGCACCCGCTGGGGTCGTTTCCGGAGTTGTCTAGCCGTTTCCGACTGCTGCGCTTCCGGCACTCGCCGGAAGCATAGGTCCCCCGATGTACGCACCCGCTGTGGTCGTTTCCGGGGTTGACCAGGTCCCCCGATGTGCGCACCCGCTGTGGTCGTTTCCGGGGTTGACCGGACGTTGCCCCCCGGGCATTCGTCCTCTGTTCAGTCGCACCCTGGTTTCCTCGAAGACCATTGTGTGGCGGAGCAGTGGCGGTAGCCGTTTCCGGCGCTGCGCTTCCGGCACTCGCTGGAAGCATAGGTCCTCTGACGTACGCACCCGCTGTGGTCGTTTCCGGGGTTGACCGGACGTTGCCCCCCGGGCATTCGTCCTCTGTTCAGTCACACCCTGGCTTCCTCGAAGACCATTGTGTGGCGGAGCAATGGCGGTAGCCGTTTCTGGCGCTGCGCTTCCGGCACTCGCTGGAAGCATAGGTCCTCTGACGTACGCACCCGCTGTGGTCGTTTCCGGGGTTGACCGGACGTTGCCTTTAGGGCATTCGGGCTTCCGTCCTCCGTCCTCGCATTCGGCGCTTCCGCTTTTCGCGGTCTCGTCTGGTGCTTTCCGGCTCCGCCCGGATTTACTGCTCCTTTCGCTTCCACTTCCTCCCGGATGTCGGTAGCTGAGGAGCAACGCCAGCCCTTCGGGCAGGTGTTGTCTCAGCTCTGGCCGATGTAGTCAGCGTTTCAACCTTCGGTTGTCGCGTCGACTGCCGTTCCGGTTCCTGCGGCTGCAGACTTGCCGTCTTCTCTCTCTTAGCCTGGTCGAGGCATGAGTTAGGACGACGTCGGGGGGGGGACGGATTTCCGGTTTTCCGGTTATGCCGTTTCACCGGCCTTCCACCAGTACGTGGACTTCGGTTTTTTCGCCGGTTGTGTCGGACATTCAGTCTGTCGTCAGCGATTCCACACGTGCTGGTTATTGGGAAAAAGGCTTAACGCTGTCCTCTAAGCTGCGGCAGAGGTCACGTCGAAGGTTTTCCCGGGCGGGGCTTCGGCCTCCTACACTTCCTGTCTGGAAGCATAGGTTCTCCATCACAAGCGCACGTAGTGGCTTGTCTGGGGTTGATCGAGGACTGGCCTACGGGCGTTCGGGTTCCGGCCCCAGTCCTCTTCTGTTCTGTCTCACTCTTGTTCCGTCGTGGGCATTTGTGTTTCACAAGTGCGGCAGCCGTTGTCGGCGTGGTGTTTCCGGTTTTACTGGAAGCATAAGTCCTCCATTTCAAGTACACGTTGCGGTTTTGACTGGAGTTGACAGAGGACTGGCCTACGGGCGTTTGGGCTTCCGGCCTCAGTCTACTCTATGCAACTTTCGCTTCCGTTTTTTGCGGTTTTGTCTGCTGCATTTCCGGCTCTGTTCGGATACACTTCTCCTCTTCCTGACACTCCTTCGGAGGTCGGTGGGTGAGGAACAGCGGCTGGCCTACGGGCATTTAGGCTTTTAGCCTCAGCCGGGGCAGTCTTCACTTTACCTGTTGGGTGTTGCGTTTACTGCCTATTCAGTTCGGGTGGCCCTGGACGTTTCCCCTATTCACGACCGTCAGTAGGGGGATAAGTCAGGTCTTTTTCCGGTTGGATGGTTTTCCGGTTTCCGGTCATCTCATTCATCAGTTTACCACCAGCAACTGTGACTTCGGTTTGCGTTCGTAGCTGAGCTATTCTGGTTCTCAGTCTTTAGTCAGCAATCGAACACGTTCTGGATTTCCGTCGAAGCTCAAGCTTCGGCTCAGGATTTCCCTTGGGTGCATCGACATTGGTGGCTTCCTTGTTGGTTGACTTTGTTGTCGATGTCGGACTTCCGTGCCGTGAAGATAGGATGTTTTTCTACTTCCGGTTCCTTAGTCACCTTTTGTAGGTACCACGGTTTGCAGGTTTTGGCTAGGCCATCTCCTCCCGAAGGTGGTATCTCTAGTGTTTTGGTTCTGCCGCTGTTTCTACTATGGTTCAGTTCCGGAACATGCTCAGCCTTGGCTGGCTTCGGCTACACGGGCTTCACCTTTTGTTCCTTCTTGCTTATTCAGCCTTTGGAACTTGCCTCCTTTCTCTACTCTGTTGGCCAGCCCTTGCTAGGGTGAGCATGGAGCAGATGAGGCTGCCCTTCCTTCTCTACGCTCGTACGGCGGGTGTCGGAGGGACTCGTTTCTTTCGCATTCTCAGTTCCCTGAACAGTCAAAGAGAGTCGCTTAAACTTTGCCTGCAGTAGAGATTCAGTCGAGTAGAGATCACCAGGTCTCTGACTGCTTTACAAGGGTTGAAGGAAGGTAGGGCTAGCATACTCAGAAACATGCTTAGCAGAAGCATGCTCATTCCTCTGGTTAAGCTAAGCTGGCAGCCAATAGGCAGCCTTGGCCGGGCAACAGCCATTCCACGTTGCGGCGATGGTGGTTGTTGCCTTCCCGTTTCTTGTGGCTTGTGGGGTTCTCTGGCTTCAGGTTACCCCTGTTTGGCCACAAACGTTCGGACTTTGGTCCTTGTTGTCTTTCATCGAGTCGGACTCTGTCTTTCTCTAGTGATCAGACGCGTTCTGGTGTTTCGTCCAAACTTAAGGTACACTTGAGTTGGCCTCGGAAGTAACATTCAGGTTTTCCTGAGGGGGCATTGTCTTGGACAATGGATGTTTGAGGAGTAGTTCTTTGTGGCTTTCCTCCTCTCTCTCAGGTTTTGGCTACTCTTCTCCTTCGGGCAGAGGTTTAGCTAAGGTTCGGTTCCTGTGACTTCAGTCTTGGGCCGTTCCTCTCTTCTTCCTCATCTTAGTATGAGGCGAGTCAGGATGACGTCTGTTGGGTTGGGTTTCCTTACAGTCGCCCGGCTACAAAAGGCAACTTTGTCTAGGGCGGTTGTCCGTTTTTCTCCGCGTTGGACTCTGTCTTCAGACAGGGACAGACGCGCTCTGGGTTTCTGGCCAAACTCAGGTAGGCTCTTGATTTGGCTAGGAAGTTAACTGCCTGTTTTTTCCCTGAGAACTCTGGTTTCGGGAGTCTTATGGCTGGCTGGCTTCACGGTTTACGTTTACCAGTCTTGGTTTTCTGTTTTCGGTTTTTGATTCACTCTCGATTACCTTCAAGCAGACTGTTTTGGGAACATTCTGGCTTTTAGCCATTTTGTTTATGGTTGCCAGTCACATCGGTTTTTGACCACCGTGGGTCCTCACTTCCGGTAGCTTATGCACAGTCGTAAGTGGCTGCTGTCGGGTGCTACCTCTCTCCCTGCGTTCGCAGGGACTGGTAGGGGATAACTGGCGACCTTCTATTTGTGAGTTTTCTCTTCGAGGTGGACTCTGGTACTTAGTGCTTGGATGTCTCTCTCTCGCTCTTTCGTGGGGATTGGTCACTCTTATTTTAAGCTGACTTCTTTCTCACAAGCCTTTTGGGCTTTACTACATCCCAAGGTTTGCAGACTTTGGCATGGTTGTCTTAAGGTCACCGCGGGGGTTCGTCCTTCTCAGTTGAGGGGACAACCTTACGCACGGATCTTCTCAGGACATTAGCATTTCCTTCCAATAAAAGGGGGGGAGAAGCTTGTCTTTCCCTTGGCTCGCCAGGGTTATTAATCCAAGGCTTGGGTCTATTCCTGTGCTGTTTTTTACGGCTAGGAGATTGGAAGAAGTGCTGAGCACAGCTTTCTGGATCTCTGAGGTTGTCTCTTTCGCTTTTCGCCTGAGATTCTTCTCGGCTGTCAATCAGGACTTTCCTTGGTTCCCTCACTGCCTGTTGGCAGTGGGCCAGCCCTGGCAAGGGCTTTTGAGTGGGTTAGATTTTCTTTCCCACTGGGACCGCCCTGATTCTTTGGCAGCGGTCCAGGTTTTTGGCAAGGTTTTTTGAGTGAGTTAGATTTTTCTTTCCCACCGCCTTGTTGTTGTAATCTGCTACATGTGATTCGGAGTAGGAATATGTAATTTAATCGAAAATTTTATTGTAAATTTTCATTTAATAAATATACCTACCCGAATCACATAGTATATTCCCTCCCGCCAACCCCGCTTTTGATTTGGAGAATTTATTCTTTAGGTCGAATGATATGAACCACGTGTTCAGTAGCAGTAGTGACGTGGCATGCACGAGGGGAGGTAACTCCCCGGGTGTATGGGCATTACCATGGCTACGTTTACACTTTTGTGGTTGGGGTTGCTTCCCTTAGACGGTTAGCCTGTACAGAACCTAGCATCTCCGGGGCGTTAATGCTACATGTGATTCGGGTAGGTATATTTATTAAATGAAAATTTACAATAAAATTTTCGATTTTGTCTTGCAGAGGCTGCAAGACATTGAGGAAACTGCCTATTACCCACTTCTTGAAGATGAGTAAGTAAGACCTTTCGTTTCACATAATAACCTGAATAAATTCAAAGATTTAGTCTTATGCATCTTTTTCTTTTTCGCCAGACTCACTTCTTTGATTTTTACAAGAACAAAAAAGCATTATTTTATCTATTTGCATGAGGAGAGAGTTGAAGTTGAATTTTTGATCATGTAGACATTCTTCTTTGGGATACACCCCATTTGGATGCCGTTTCCAAGCTTTGTTTTGTGAAAGCAATGAATTTAATGCTGTTTAAAGCCAAATCATTTTGTAAAACTGCTTCAGTCTAGAAATGGAAAAGAACTTGTTAAGCTGATCATGACACAAACTTTAATTTTTTAGCTTAAAGCTTGTACATTTCAGTCTGTGTATCTGAATAGTATGCTTTGCATGATATATTACCTGTTCATAACGACCGTCCAAGGTACCAACCAAAAATGGTCATTTTAATCAGGTAAAGGCTCTGGCAAGGTGAATTAAATAAAAATAAAAACACAAAAAACACCTCACCAGGAATCCTTGTAGGTGGTCGGAGTGGTTGTTATCAACAGGTGGTCACAAGGGCAGGTTTGACTTTATAAGCTTGATTGTAAAAGGGGATTCACCTGGAGTGGGGATGTCTGTGTTTAGGAGTGTGGACACACCCCAGCTACCGTCCTCCCCCAGCGCCTGTGACCTGAGTCAAACCCAGAGTCTGCCGCTCATCATCAGAGAAAGAGACATAGAGTACCAGGTAAGCAGTGTAAATAGATGTTTTTTTGAAATAAAACTTATTATTTTCGGCGGTCTGGAGGAGTAGGAGCCCCTGAAACTGCAGACAGGTTTTTCACAACATCCGGAGCACTCTGTACGCCTCCGACAAGCTTTATCCTGCTATCAGGACGAAAATGACAAAAAACTTGTCTGCAGTTTCAGGGGCTCCTAGTCCTCCAGACTGCTGATAATCCTGACAGAGTTATTTTCGAAAATCGTCTATTCAACAAGAAAACAAGAAGGGCAAAGCGCTAACGACTCTGTTACAATGATGTTACCTGTGATTACAGGTTGATTGTTGTTTTTTCTTGTCCCTAACCTTCAACTTATTTAGCTATTCTGGACAACAGAATGAATAACGCTGACTGTGCATGTTTCATCGTCAGAGAAAGAGACATTGAGTACCAGGTATGCTGTGTCTATTTGACAACAAAAAGTCTGGATGAGCATTTATCAATTGCCTAAGGGAGAAATGTGTAAATTGTACCCGACTTGCTTTGAACCCTACTCTTGTACTGTTTGGCAATGACAATAAGACAAAAGTCGATGAAGGTTTTTCACACATATTATTAATTGTCACATTTTTTGTTTATAAGTGTAGACTTACTAAAGTCCAACCAACTCTCAACATGTACTTCAGAGAACTTGCATATGTACACAAAAAAGACAAACAAGTACATCAGATTACAATGAGTTATGACAAATACATTCATAAGTGGGCTGCGTACACAGAGCTGATACAAGAATAACTGCACACACTTTCCTGCTTTTATATTCCAAAAAACACTTTATTTTCTGCCATTGTATACATAAGGTGTTTTTGTTAATGTCATAATATTCTGAATTGCCTTTCCCATACTGTGAACCTGAATTGCCTTTCCCATACTGTCAACCTGAATTGCCTTTCCCATACTGTCAACCTGAATTGCCTTTCCCATACTGTCAACCTGAATTGCCTTTCCCATACTGTCAACCTGAATTGCCTTTCCCATACTGTCAACCTGAATTGCCTTTCCCATACTGTCAACCTGAATTGCCTTTCCCATACTGTCAACCTGAATTGCCTTTCCCATACTGTGAACCTGAATGCATGCATGGAACCTTATCTGAATAAAAAAAATTGCGAAGAAAAAAATTAAAATCTGGATGAGAAAACTTGTGCATTATATAACTTCTTTTCTTTCTTTTTAAAGTGGCACTGACTTAAAAACGGCTGTCTTTATGGGTGTGGGTTTGATCCTGCAAGTGATTTATTTCCCAGAGTCAACTTTGTGCAGACTCTCCTCGGTGTCCCAACACCCCCGTGTGCACACATGCGCACAATAAAGATCCCAAGCTCACAGTCAATGTTGGAAGGGGGCCCTGGACTTGTGATCGAGA
Organism: Littorina saxatilis; assembly: GCF_037325665.1. Lineage (NCBI taxonomy): Eukaryota > Metazoa > Mollusca > Gastropoda > Littorinimorpha > Littorinidae > Littorina > Littorina saxatilis. Next base: position 1,493,729 of record NC_090250.1, on the reverse strand, counting down.
GGTCGCTGGTTCCAATCCGGGCCGGGACGGACACGGGTCAACTTTATGTGCAGACCCAGAGACGGTATCCATCTCCCACCCCCGTGTCACCACAATGGCACGTTAAAGATCTTGGTCATTCTACCATAAGTGCAGATGGCTGATACCACCTAAACACGCATACATCCAAAAGCCGTGAGGGCGTAAAACTCGAATCGTATAAACCAACTCATGTCCAATATAGGCAATTAAGACCTGACGGACAATAAGCCCCTTAAAATTTACTTTTCAATGTTGGAAAACATAAATACACGGGGGACACAAGGGGACAAAAATTGTGTAGCGTGTCTCTGTCACTGCACACTATCCCCAGGGATAGCAGCCTGAATTTCCTAGAGGGAATTCCCCAAGGACAAGTAGATACAGTGGAACCCCCTTTTAAGACCTCCACAAATCTGAGAAAATCGGGTCTTAAAAAGGAGGGAGTCTTAAAATGGGGGTAATTTTACAGAGGTTATGAACAGAAAGTCTGAGAAAACAAGGTCTTAAAAAGGAGGGAGTCTTAAAATGGGGGTAATTTTACAGAGGTTATGAACAGAAAGTCTGAGAAAACAAGGTCTTAAAAAGGAGGGAGTCTTAAAATGGGGGTAATTTTACAGAGGTTATGAACAGAAAGTCTGAGAAAACAAGGTCTTAAAAAGGAGGGAGTCTTAAAATATAACAATGAATGAATGGAACCTTCAACAAATGAAGCAGAGCGCTATTCAGAGATCAAATAACTATCAATCAATCAATATGAGGCTTATATCGCGCATATTCCGTGGGTACAGTTCTAGGCGCTCTGCAATGATGCCGTGTGAGATGGAATTTTATATAAGGCCAGTAGATTGCAGCCATCTCGGCGCATATTTACCTTTCACGGCCTATTATTCCAAGCCACACGGGTATAGGTAGACAATTATTAACTGTGCCTAAGCAATTTTGCCAGGAAAGACCCTTTTGTCAATCGTGGGATCTTTAACGTGCACACCCAATGTAGTGTACACGGGGGGGAGTTCGGACACCGAAGAGAGTCTGCACACAAAGTTGACTCTGTGAAATAAATTTCCGCCGAACCTGGGATCGAACTCACGCTGACAGCGGCCAACTGAATACAAATCCAGCGCACTACCAACTGAGCTATATCCCCGCCCAGAGGGAAGTAAGCGATCTAAATGCATACGACATGTTATACAGAACCAATCTCCTGGCACCTGAGGATGAAAGTCGCTTGTTTATTTCAATGCTTGTTATTCTCTCATGTGCCTGGTTCTGTATAACTCTCGCTTACTTTATTTCACATGTCGTATGCATTTAGAATGAATGAATAGGAATAGTATCTTGGTGTTTTCTGTTTGTTAGTTTATTTATCTCAACGTCTTCAACTCACATTTCTTTGAATGATTTCAGTCTTATTGTACCTTTTAAACAATGGCTGGCATTCGACAAGAGTCTCTCACATTTTCTCCTCTAAGATGTACAAAAACAAGTCATGTGCGAAAGCCATTTTTTGACATACTTTTTCAATGTAATATTTTACTCATTAAGCGTTAGCTATTAGTTTAATCCCTCTTTAGGGCTAGGGCTGGTCGTAAAAAAGCAACCATTTTGTGCTTATACCATTACCCTCGTAACTAAAAAATTGTCATTGTCATTGTCCTTTCATTCTCAGTTCCATCGCATCATCTTGTACGAGCGGCTGCTGAAGGCATACCCCTTCAAACGGCCTCACATCTGGAAGGAAGCCAGAGTGGATGTTCCTCCCTTGGTTCGAGCACACATCTGGGCAGCTCTCTTGGAGGTGGAGGTAACAAACACAAAAATTGACAGTCGTTAACAGTTTCTCTACTCAGAAAAGTGATAGGAAGTAGATAACCATCTGCAATTTTATTTTGTTGAAGCTGATTCCCAGTAATTGAGTTGAAATGACTGTCAGTGTGTGGGGGTGTGTGTGTGTGTGGGGGGGGGGGGGTTGGCGGTGTGTGTGTGTGTTCATGTGTGTGTGTGCGAGTGTTCATGTGAGATGGTTTCTTTCTGTCTGTCTGTCTGTCTGTTTGTCTGTCTGTCTGTCTGTCTGTATGTGCATGCATCTTGGCAGAAAGGAATCACAACAATTTGCTAGATTGGTAATGTAACATTGTGTGAATGATTGTTTTGTATCTTGTCAGTGCTAATTGTTTGTTTTCTGGATGGACAGGGAGATATTGAAGGAACATATGCCAACATTGACAAGGAGACTCCCATCACTACAGACCGACAGGTGGGTTGTGACTAGTTGTGCTTTTCTTCTACTGTATCTGACAAAGCTGTGGGTGTGTGTGTGTGTGTGTGAGTGTGTGTGTGTGTGTGAGTGTGTGTGTGTGTGTGTGTGTGAGTGTGTGTGTGTCTGTGCGTGAGTGTGTGTGTGAGTGTGTGTGCGTGTGTGTGATTGTGTGTGTGTGAGTGTGTGTGTGTGTGTGTGTGTGTCTGGGTGTGTGTGTGTGTAGGCAAGTACCTGTCAGATATGAAAAATTAGGTCTGAAAATGGAAGGAGTCTTACACTGGAGGTGAACTTACAGACACCAGTATCAGAAAATCTGGGAAACTTCAAAAGAGAGAGAGGGGGGGGAGGGGGGGTGGGGGCTGGGGTGTCTTAAAAAGGGGGTTCCACTGTATATGTATTTCATATTATTTTTACACTGAACCAGATTGAAGTGGACATCCCGCGGTGCCACCAATACCACGAGCTGCTGTCGTCCCCCACAGCACACAACAAGTTCAAGCGAGTGTTGAAAGCCTGGGTGGTCAGTCACCCGCAGTACGTGTACTGGCAAGGCCTGGACTCTCTGTGTGCTCCCTTCCTAGCCCTCAACTTTAACCATGAAGGTACGCCAGCAGAAGTGGGTAGTTAGCGTTATGTGAATTCAGAGGAAAAATTGATGGATACTAAGATAAATTAAAAAAACCACAAGAATTGTCGGTTATTGGAACGTTTAGTTATTGACAAAACTTTCTTCTTCTTCTGCGTTCCCGTATGTTGGGTTTGATGCGTGCATGCCTGGTTTTCTCCTGTAGATGGGTGTCGGCACAGGAGGTCTGCCCGCTGTCCTCAGCCAACATGCTCCGTCTTCATGGCAGCTCAGGTTTTTTATCGAGGTTCTCTCCTCTAGATCCGCCGTGTTTTGCCTAGGGGCTTGCGCTGCCTAGTTGATAGGGTCACCTCGTAGAGGATGTGGTCATAGACCACGCACGGTCGGTCTTGGGATAGGGAAACGTTATGCTAGTCCGGAGGGATTACGCCACAAAGGCCACCTCGCGAAGACCCAGGGTCCTAGACTAGGGAGGTCCAAGGGGGAGCACCGGGAGGGCTACCCCTCTACCCGCACCTCCAACACAATCCCTTCCCCTGGTAGCTTCATCCCCAAGGAGGAGACAGAGCTACCTGCAACACCCCTTTGACAAAACAAAATGTTACATTTACAGAATGTCGACCCAGTGGTCATTTAAGCAGACAGAGAGACAAAGAAACTGAAACTTGCAAGATGCCGGCGAGGTAATGATCAATGACGAAATGAGTGCCGTAGAAATGAAAAGACGTCAGCGTCGAAAGCTTGTTCCATAGGTGAATAGAACACAGGCAGAGAGAGAAAGAGATAGTGTGTGTGAGAGAGTGTACATGCGCGCATGGCTGTATGTGATTTATGAAGAGAGAAGACTTGTTGCTGCTAGCTTTCCACCGCGAGGAAGCAACCTGAATTTCACAGCAAGGAAATGAAATGAAAGAACTTGTCTTTGTGATTGCAGCTCTGGCCTACGCCTGCTTGTCTCGTTTCATTCCCAAATATCTCAACAAGTTCTTCCTGAAGGACAACTCGCCCATCATACAAGGTAAACTCCCAGGATGTTTTGTGTCTATTTTTTGTTTTGGGGGGGGGGGGAGAGGTTGGGGGGGAGGTTGGGCAGTGTTTTTTTTAATCTATCTTTAATGAATGTTACATTGTAAAGCGCTTTGAGCTGTAGAGAAACGCTACATAAATGTTCTATTATTATATTTTTATTTATTTTTAAATAAAAAATGTTTTTTAATTGTTATTACTTGCGAACAAAAATGTTTCCGTTCATCAGAACTCTACAACCATCTAGCTGAATAGCCTGATGATTATGAGCCAGAGTATTGCATAGAACATGTAAATAGACGATATTTGGAAATAACTCTGGTCGGGTTTGTATGGGTTTGGAAAGAGTGACCTCCCTTGCTTTTATGGAGGCAAGCTATCCACTTGTGCTCCTGTCCTCGTGTTCCAGACACAGGATAGGGGAATGTCTTTTGAGAAAACGTTCCACTTTATCTCTGACTTACCTGTGACAGAGTACCTGGCCGTGTTCGCTCACCTGATTACATTCCATGAGCCTGAGCTCAGCAACCACCTGGAGGGCATCGGATTCATTCCTGATGTAAGCCCACTTTTTTGTGTTCTGACGTTTTACACATTAGATCCAAAAATGAGTTAGATGTTGAATGTCGGGTGCACTGGCCTAGTGGATAAGATGGCTGGCCTCCCAAGCAGAGACAGAGTTCGGTGGGTTATAGAAACACAAAAATACCAAAACTTATTCCCCCGAAAGCGGCGTGTGGCTACCTAAATGGCGGGGTAAAAACGGTCACACACGTAAAAACCCTTTCGTGCAAAAAACACAAGTGTATTTGGGAGTTTCAACCCATGAACGCAGAAGAAGAAGAAGATCTTGAATATGCAACAGGGAGGTGTAATTAGATTCCTTTCTTCGACCTTTCTGTGTGCGTGATGAAAATGTATGCAGATGTTCTCTGAACAAGTCTGTGTGTTAACTTAATGCCCCCTAAAGCACCCGTGAGCAAGAAAAAAAACTTTTTTCTGATGGTGAAAAGTCGAAAGGACCAAGTGGATATTTGGTGTCTGCCTTATATATTTTCAGTTCCATCCATCCCACAGTGCAGTATGGTGATACTTAATTTTCCTCTGGTTCTGAATGCTGCTCTTGGGCTACCATGTGTACATGCAACGTTGAATTTTTTGCAGGAAGGAATGGCATAATGTAATGACAATTAACTGCCAGGGCGATTGCACTTGATGAAAATATTGTAACACAGAGTCTTTTATTCTTTTCAGCTGTACGCCATTCCTTGGTTCCTGACTATGTATGCACGTAAGTAACCACCTCTGTGTGTGTGTGTGTGTGTGTGTGTGTGTGTATGCATAATGTTTATGTGTATTTGTGTCTGTGTGTGCATCTCCACACACCAAACAAGAAAGGTTAGTTATAAGAACGTTGAATACGTGTTTGTGAATGCTTTGTGTTGTCTAAATTTATGCGTTCGAATAACAAATCTGATTTATTTTTGTGATTTTGTATAATGTGCTGCTTTTTTAGTATGTGCTCACTGTGTGCTCTTGTTTGGTTTATTTGTATTTCAGACGTGTTTCCCATGCACAAGATCCTTCACCTGTGGGACACGTTGTTGCTAGGCAACTCCTCCTTCCCACTGTGCATTGGGGTAGCCATCTTGTACCAGCTGCGTGACCGACTCCTGTCGTTCGGCTTCAACGAGTGCATCCTCCTCTTCTCTGACCTGCCCGGTAAACACGCGTTTTGCTTTGTCTTGTGTACAGTGGAACCCCCATTTTAAGACACACGTACACACTCACCCCCCCCCCCCCACCCCCGATTTAAGACTTCCTCTTTGTAAGACTTGATTTTACAGATTTTCTGTTTATGGAAACAGAGCAGGTTAATGGTGGTGGTTATATGAAAAAGTGATAACATTTTCAAGTGAGAAAAGAAAAGAAGACTAAAATTTGTATTTGTACAGAAAATGCATGGGAAAGATATTTATGTTAGGAAGAGAAGAGAAAATTCACAAAATATAATTGATTTGTGTGCGGCTTTGTTATTTGCAATTATCCGAATAGAATCGTTTATACCAAAGTTCACAACATTTACGACAATATTTGTTAACAGAAATTGACATTGAGCGCTGCGTGCAAGACTCCATAAGGATTTTCTGCGCCACACCAAAGAGCGCTGCATACCGGCAGCACAACAAAACCAGCAAGCAGCAGAACAAGGGGGAAGATCGTCCCAACGTCTCCTACTACAGCCGGGACTACCACGAACAGCCGCAATGCGAACTGGTTAGTCTTGCCAGAAGAACTAGATACAGTGGAACCCCCCTTTTAAGACCCCCCAATTTAAGACTCCCTCCTTTTCAAGACCTTGTTTTCTCAGATTTTCTGTTCATAACGTCTGTACAGTTATCCCCCATTTAAAACTGACCCTCCTTATAAACACCCAATTATCTCAGATTTTTGGAGGTCTTAAAAGGGGGGTTCCACTGTACCTTTCGTGTCATATCTAATCTGTGCATGTGTCTGCTATGCTTACCGTACTTTCCGGGTCATAAGGCGCGACTTTTTTCCTCGAGTTCGACCCCTGCGTCTTGTATAACGAAGCGCCTAATCCGTGTATGAAATACGAAAAAAATCAAAGAGACCGCCTGAGTACCAGTCAAACAACTTGTGATAATGCATGTTTCAGCTACTAGGTACTGCCCTGGCCAAGTTTCCTCGAGCTCTCAAGCCACCCAGCTATCACAATGGACCTGCCTTTGATCTCGCCGCACACACAGAGCACACATATTTCCACTCTGTTAAACTCGGTCACTGACCGGTCACTGACCCCGGTGCAGGAAGTGTTTCCTCTCTCAGATATGACAGGGGAACCACCTCTCATGGCAAAAACTGGGTCATTTCCACTCTGTATTCTTCCTTTGATGTGCGGCTTATTTTCATTCTTCGACCGTTTGTTACCGGTATACTTTTTCAATTTTGGTGCGCCCTATCGGCCCCCTGCGCCCAATGGGTGACTGGATTACAATTTTTGTTAAAAAGAAGGGGGTGCGCCTTATGCGCTGTAGCGCCTTGTCACCCGGAAAGTACGGTACTGATTTATTTAATGGACACAGTACAGTTGAACCCACCTTTGAAGACCCCCCCCCCCCCACCTGCAATTTAAGACTTACCCTCCCTAGGGGGATGGGAGTGAGGTTTTGGACGAATCTGTGTGTATATGTGACCCTCCACCACGAAATGAGTCGCATGTCACCTCACGCGGTTCTGCGCTAGGCTTAATAGAAGTCCGGGGAGTGTCTGGGAACAGTGTGAGGGTCACCTTAGTTACATGCTTATAACTCAAACAGTTTTTGCTCTTTTCTAAAACTGTTTTCACCACTGGATAGAGCATAAAAAACTCTTTAGGAAAATGTAAAATTATGAACATCATGCAAAGGTGACATGCGACTCATTCCGTGGTGGAGGGTCACATATGTGTCTTGAAATGCAGGTGTGCGAGTATGTGTTGGTGGAGATGGGTGTGGGTGGATCAGGCCTACATTAGTTTGTCAGTGTGGCATACCAATGTAAAGACATGCTCAATAATGATGTTATAAAATAAAGATAAAGTGAAGAAGAGTGAAAAGCAGGATACATCATGAGATGATTTTGACTCTTCATTCTTGCAGTCCATGGACTCTTGTTGAAGCCGTCATCTGATCCGTATTTTTGAAAGCTCCTTTCACTTTTTCAGTCCATGGAGCCAATCACAGTGGAGGAGCTGAAGGCAGAGAAATGTCCGCGCATCTCGGCCGAGGACTTGATAGAACTGGGGGAGCTGTCCGGCCCAGCATATTCTCGCAGCCCCTCCAAGAAACGTCTCAACAGCAAGCCCATGATCCTCATGGTCGACGTCAGATCGCATGAAGAGTATCCTTTGTTGGGATTTTTTCATTTTCATTTTTCATTTGATTTACTCTATTATTATCCTAGTGCTGAGAAATTGGGGTCGCTTCCTCCCAGTGGAAAGCTAGCAGCAACAAGAGTCGCGCTACCCAGGTGTGTGCGTGTTTAGGTGTAATCAGCCACCTGCACTTATGGCAGTATGACCGAGGTCATTTACAAGCCACTGTGGTGACACGAGGGTGGGACATGGATACCGTCTCTGAGCTTGCACTTAAAGTTTATCCGTGTCAGCCCCTGGCGGGATTCGAACCTGTGACCTTAGGATCACAAGTCCAGTGCTCTACCAACTGAGCTACCTGTTGGCATAGTTTAGAAGCTGTATGGGTGAGAATGAAAAAGCAAAAACGTTGTATAGCCAGCTTCGGAAAGTAGACTTTGCGACTTAACTTCACCAAATTGATTTGAGTCTTAAGGTGTATTGAGGTTGATGGTGGACAGCCATGTTATCAACACGGTGACATACTTTGCCGTTCTGCACTTTTGACAAATATGAAAGTGAATGTACATGAAGAATTAAGTTTCCTGAGTGTGTGCAAGATACCGCAAGGGAATGATTGCGGGCAGCATCAACATTCCGTTCATGACGGCGTTCTCCCCTGAGGGAGAGTTGTCTCCCTGTCCTGCTGTCAACACGCTCAACAGTCGCCGCAACCAGATCGTCGTTGTCATTGGCAACCGTGGACGCAATGCAGCAAATGTGAGTGGTGCTATGTTTTCTTCTTCTTCTTCGTTCATGGGCTGAAACTCCCACGTTCACTCATATTATAGCACATGTGGGTTTTTACGTGTATGACTGTTTTTACCCTGCCATTAAGACGCCGCTTGCGGGGGAGCTGCCTATTCAACTTTGATGTCAAGACAATAAATTTAAAAAAAGACAAGCTGAAAATCATTTAATTTTCCTTGAGGTGTGAACAGAACATTATTTCAAGAGTTGCACTAATGCACTAAAATTTAAAGGCTATTTTCCTTGATAGTGGTTTTTTAACTAAAGTAGTCATAATCTGCCAAGTGCATTTTTCATCTTAGAACATAAGATATATTGCTCCTTAACTCATTCAACACGTCCACCCTATGACATGACTATACACTCAGAACGCCTGAGCCAAAGCATATAAATAGCCTGCTGACAACCAAAATTGGGACATTTTGAAAAAAATATTGTATTTTGAAAAAAATATTGTAAAAAAACTAGTACATGTGGAGATTTACTTTTTGCACACAATTAAAGAAAGATCTTTCATTGTTTCAGAAATGTACTTTGTATTTGTCAAAAGGCTTGTTGTGTTTGTGTGGTATGCTATTGAAAATGTCAATAAATAGCCTTCTGACAACCAAAATTGGGAAATTTTGAAAAAAATATTGTATTTTGAAAAAAATATTGTAAAAAAACTAGTACATGTGGAGACTTACTTTTTGCACACAATTAAAGAAAGATCTTTCATTGTTTCAGAAATGTACTTTGTATTTGTCAAAAGGCTTGTTGTGTTTGTGTGGTATGCTATTGAAAATGTCAACAATTTAAATTAAAAAAAGTCCAGAGGCACCACATAAATACTACAGACATGTTTGAAAATATGCACAAAATGTTGTTAGTGAATACTCAAAAAAGAATTTACTAACCTGAATGAGACAATGAGATGACTGGGTGATGACTATGATGAATATATCCATGTAGAAGAAAAGAAACACTTGCTGTCACAGTATTTACAGTGCCACACTTGGAAGCACAGCTCAACGCAAAACGCCACACCATATTCCAGGCACCAGAATCGAGTCCCATTGCGTTGGGTTTTATCCATAGAAGAAAAGAAACACTTGCTGTCACAGTATTTACAGTTTTTGTATAAATGACTTGTTTAGAACTCGGTTTATGCACGGAGAACATCCTTCTTTGTGTGCCACACTTCGAAGCACGGCTCAACACAAAGCGCCACAGCCATGTGGCCACAGCACATTCCCGGCACCAGAATCGCGTCCGTCCGCTTGCATTGGGTTTTGGCCAAAGTAGCATTGACACCTCGAGCTCTTGATTTGGCTAACTCATTCACCCTCATCACTCACTTATCCATCTATCACAACAACACTGTTTGATGCACACACTGCCTGTCTTCTGCACGCCGCTTCGCTTCGCAACAACAACACTGACAACTCGCGACATTTTGGAATTCTAAATATGAAACAAAGGCATGGGTTGGTGTCGTCAATGACCTGTAGTATCCAAACTAACCAATGAAATCAACTGTTCTGGGAGTTATTTGTCGCGTATGATAATGCAGCCGACCTCTGAACCTATCACGTGGGTTTTCGTATGGAAAATCCCCAGCGTGGTATTTTCCACTTCCAACGCTACTATTATGGCGGTGTGTGGCGAAGTGACTCACGCACCTTACGCACGGATTCTGGCGGCGTGCTGACAACGGCATGATCAGTCAACGCTTGTATTCGGGCGGCATGTCGCGAAAAAGTTAATAATTTGTGAAGACCAGTATTCCAGGATCTTACATATTGAGAAACTACGGTTAGCAGTCAATTAGACTGTTCAAACAAAGTCAAGACTGTACATTTAAGTCCAAGAAATAGTACAGTGGTACCCCTCCCCCCCAATTTCAGACTCCCTCTTTTTTTTTACATTTAGTAAAGTTTTGACTAAATGTTTTAACATAGAGGGGGGGGGGGGGGGGAAATCGAGACGAGGGTCGTGATGTATGTGTGTCTGTCTGTCTGTGTGTGTGTGTAGAGCGATTCAGACTAAACTACTGGACCGATCTTTATGAAATTTGACATGAGAGTTCCTGGGTATGATATCCTCAGACGTTTTTTTCATTTTTTTGATAAATGTCTTTGATGACGTCATATCCGGCTTTTCGTGAAAGTTGAGGCGGCACTGTCACGCTCTCATTTTTCAACCAAATTGGTTGAAATTTTGGTCAAGTAATCTTTGACGAAGCCCGGATTGCATTTCAAGCTTGGTGGCTTAAAAATTAATTAATGACTTTGGTCATTAAAAATCTGAAAATTGTAAAAAAATCATTTTTTTTATAAAACGATCCAAATTTACGTTCATCTTATTCTCCGTCATTTTCTGATTCCAAAAACATATAAATATGTTATATTTGGATTAAAAACAAGCTCTGAAAATTAAGAATATAAAAATTATGATCAAAATTAAATTTTCGAAATCAATTTAAAAACACTTTCATCTTATTCCTTGTCGGTTCCTGATTCCAAAAACATATAGATATGATATGTTTGGATTGAAAACACGCTCAGAAAGTTTAAAACGAAGAGATTTACAGAAAAGCGTGCTATCCTTCTCAGCGCAACTACTACCCCGCTCTTCTTGTCAATTTCACTGCCTTTGCCATGAGCGGTGGACTGACGATGCTATGAGTATACGGTCTTGCTGCGTTGCATTGCGTTCAGTTTCATTCTGTGAGTTCGACAGCTACTTGACTAAATGTTGTATTTTCGCCTTACGCGACTTGACTTTAGGTTTCTGTTCATAACCTCTGTAAATTTACCCCCATTTTAAGACCTAAAAAAAAATCAGATGTTAACAAAGAGGGAGTGTTATGATGGGGGTCCCACTGTATATAATAGGCGGGTATGTGGTCATGTTTTATTTCTCATTCCCTTTGTACCCCCCGCGGGTTAGGGGGAAGAATTTACCCAATGCTCCCCAGCATGTCGTAAGAGGCGACTAACGGATTCTGTTTCTCCTTTTACCCTTAAGTGTTTCTTGTATAGAATATAGTCAATTTTTGTAAAGATTTTAGTCAAGCAGTATGTAAGAAATGTTAAGTCCTTTGTACTGGAAACTTGCATTCTCCCAGTAAGGTAATATATTGTACTACGTTGCAAGCCCCTGGAGCAAATTTTTGATTAGTGCTTTTGTGAACAAGAAACAATTGACAAGTGGCTCTATCCCATCTCCCCCCTTTCCCCGTTGCGATATAACCTTCGTGGTTGAAAACGACGTGAAACACCAAATAAAGAAAGATCATTCCCTTTGTGGACTTTTGTTTCTGTTCCAGTTTGCCAATGAGCTGGTGCGACTGAACTACAGTCGAGTGTGTGTTCTGCACAAGGGGATCGACGTCTTGAAGACAACCGGCATGCTGACCGTGGCGCCTCCAGACATCTAAACAATCAGGGCGGGGATGTAGCTCAGTCGGTAGCGCCCTGGATTTGTATCCAGTTGGCCGCTGTCAGCGTGAGTTCGTCCCCACGTTCGGCGAGAGATTTATTTCTCAGAGTCAACTTTGTGTGCAGACTCTCCTCGGTGTCCGAACACCCCCGTGTGTACACGCAAGCACAAGACCAAGTACGCAACGAAAAAGATCCTGTAATCCATGTCAGAGTTCGGTGGGTTTAGAAACACGAAAATACCCAGCATGCTTCCTCCGAAAGCGGCATATGGCTGCCTAAATGGCGGGGTAAAAACGGTCATACACGTAAAAGCCGTGGGAGTTTCAGCCCATGAACGAACAAACAAACAAAAATCTAAACAATCTGTCACCGCTTTTCAGAGAACAATAGCAAGACAAGGGTACATGAAGCAAAATGTGCTTGTCCTTTTGAAGAGATGTCTGCCCACCGTTATTGCCATATGTGTAACATTTATTGGTTTGCTCTGGATAGCTTTGCTAGAGACTAGCACTTGAGCACTTGACAAAAATAATATATCAAAAGTCTGTTAATGCTTTTCAGAGAACATTGAAAACACTATTGGGGGCTAGAAGCAAAATGTGCTTGTCCTTTCAACAGATTTGTTTGTGCACCGTTATGGTGATTTGTGTCAAATTTTGTGATTTGATCTGGTTATCTTTGCCAGAGAAGCTAGATTGTGCTTCTCTTGACAAAACTGTTTTGTACCAGAGAAGTGTTTTTAGCACACGTGAACATATCTATTACTGAGGACATTATGGAGGTGTCGGAAACACGTGGACAGGAGCACGTGTCAAGTTATTTGTCAGAGGAAAAGCAAGCCAAGGGCATTCACTCTTTCACAACCCATACAAACCTGACGGAGTTATTTTCGAAAATTGTCTATTGCAAATTGCGATCAGGTTACTGAATTGTATTGGTATACACCGTTCTTTTTATTTTTGTTTGCCATCACAGAGATTTCATTGTCCAACTTTGAATTTGACAGATTACTGTGTAGTCTTGTTTGATGCACCGAACAGGGTCTACCAATATTAACCCCTTCACTGCCCACCCCGTATGTAATACGTGGTCATTTTTGGTTTGTCGTACGCCCATAACCGTATCTCATACGTGGGATTTGTGTCACCAACATTTCAGGACATTTCTGAAAACTAAATGGGAGGTAACCACTGTCCAAGTACTTGTAGGGGTTCTAAACACAGTTCTTTCCCATAGACCGTTCGGATAAGTTACTAAAGTTGCTACCACGTTCTACCACGTGTTGAAAACTGTTTTAGCATTCTCGCCATTCAAAATGGCGGCTGAAAGTCGGACCTCAACTCGTAGACCTGTTTTCAAGCGATACAGTGTTCTGGAAGCTCTACAAGAAGTGATTTATGGATTACCACACAGAAGAATACTTTTATGGGCTGTAATGTGAGTACCTGATGTTTGACACCAGTTTTAGCAGTGTTTTGTGTGGTTTTACGTGCTGCAATGTGTGTCACTGTGTGTGTGTAAGTCCGGAAACTGTAATTTTTGACGAAAATGGTCATTATATCAATTTTTACTATAACAATCACAAAGTCCAATGATCATGTCATCCTATAATAGCCAAGGGTATAAGCAAAACACATGCCAAATATCTAAGAGATATCTCAATAAATGATCGAGCAGTGAACAGATTAGTGAACCTACCGAAGAAAGCGAAATTTTGCCCTGGCACACAGCAATACCAAAATGCTGTTATACTGTGGCAGTGAAGAGGTTAAGGACTGTTATGTTATTGTTACACAGGCTAGAACTTATGGTAGTGTTTTGGGACTGTCACTGGCCCAAGGATTATATTCCTAGAATTGTTGTGTTTGCCCTTGGAAAACCATTATGTTAAAACCTGGACAGAAGTCCTTCTGTGTTCACAAATTGTTCACACATTTGACTCATGTACAACATCTTACATGGCTGTTCCTGGCCTGCATTTTAGTGTGAGTTAAAAATAGTCAAGGCAGAGGCTACCAACAGCTGCAGCCAGCACACTGTGAAGCTCGCTTGCTTGTTATACCCAAATGCTTCCGCACAACACCGGAAGATGGTAATTATCAGTGTATAGCTCTGAGTGAGCCAGCACTGCTGTGTAGAGCGGTGGTGGTCAGGATGCTAAAAATAGCTCAGCCTGCCTGCAGCCAAGGAGGCAAAAATGAAGCCCTGGGAACAGCTGTGCTTAGCATCTGTTGATTTTGTTCCTTAATGTTTGAGCGCAAGTGGTGTTAAGGCGGAATGAGGTTGCAATACAGAATGGATGGATGGGTATTTTACATGTATTTGTTTCGTGTTCCTTCTTGCTCACAGTAGGTAGGGGAAGGGCTCCTAATATGGACCACTTTTTGTTTCATGCTGATAACTTGCTTGTTTTCTTGCGAAGAAGTTTCATTTTGTGTTTGGTAGTCCTTCTCTCTTAGGTTAACCGTTAGGCCTAATTAGAGTGAAATAGCTTTGATAGATATTCAGCAAAAATTAAATACAGAAAAAAATCACAAAGGGTGGGTCCATATTAGGAGCATAGGTGCCTAATATGGAACAGTGAAGAGGCCTTCACGAATCACGGTAAAAAGCCCCTTATACTTCAAAATAAAATGATACAAGTTAATGTGCAGGTCTGATTAATTCAAATATATTTTAGATTTATCTCGTTCGGCTTGATGAGAACATCATTTGAAGCACAACAGGAAACTAAAGAAACTTATGAAAAACAGAGAGAAAATAAATGAAATTATCAACTTCCACGAAAAGAAAACTATTTATTATATTTTTTTGAAATCTCGAGGGCGAGTTATGGGTTATTTCCAGCAAGCTTCTTAATGAATTAATGAAAATAGCCTTTAGCTTTTATTTTCTTCGATTTGTTGAAGGTGGTCCATATTAGGGGACTCGCACATACTTTATTTTGCTATTATTTTTTGTTTGCAGGAGAAACTCAGGGTCAACACTGCTAAATTGTAACACATACAGTTTTAGCTGTCATATAAAGCAATGTTTGTGTTATAAAAGCGTTGGATGTGGACAGAAACGAGTCCGTTTTAGGCGGCAAATTTAGAGTGAACCATGCCAAAAGTGAACAAGTCGCGTAAGGCGAAATTACTACATTTAGTCAAGCTGTGGAACTCACAGAATGAAACTGAACGTAGTCCGCCGCTAGTGCAAAAGGCAGTGAAAGTGACGAGCCTGTTTGGCGCGGTAGCGATTGCGCCGTGCTTTACAGAACCTCTCTTCGTTTTAACTTTCTGAGCGTGTTTTTAATCCAAACATATCATATCTATATGTTTTTGGAATCAGGAACCGACAAGGAATAAGATGAAATAGTTTTTAAAACGATTTCAGAAATTTAATTTTGATCATAATTTTTATATTTTTAATTTTCAGAGCTTGTTTTTAATCCAAATATAACATATGTATATGTTTTTGGAATCAGAAAATGACGAAGAATAAGATGAAATTGTTTTTGGATCGTTTAATAAAAAAATAATTTTAATTACAAGTTTCCGATTTGTAATGACCAAACTCACTCATTAGTTTTTAAGCCACCAAGCTGAAATGCAATACCAAACCCCGGCCTTCGTCGAAGATTGCTTTGCCAAAATTTCAATCAATTTAATTGAAAAATGAGGGTGTGACAGTGCCGCCTCAACTTTTACAAAAAGCCGGATATGACGTCATCAAAGGTATTTATCGAAAAAATGGAAAAAACGTCCGGGGATATCATACCCAGGAACTCTCATGTCAAATTTCATAAAGATCGGTCCAGTAGTTTAGTCTGAATCGCTCTACACACACACACAGACAGACACACACACACACACACACACACACACACACACACATACACCACGACCCTCGTCTCGATTCCCCCCTCTATGTTAAAACATTCAGTCAAAACTTGACTAAATGTAAAAAAAAGAGAAAAAGCCTATCGGTTTTGAGGTTTGTGTTTCTGTAACTCTTTTGACATGTGCAAGTTGTCCAGAGAGGGTGAATACAGCCAATAAAAAAAAATTGGAGCGCTCTAGCGCCGTTAGTTTGTCAGAACAGGAGGTGGTCCATATTAGGAGCCGGTCCATATTAGGAGCCCTTCCCCTATGACCTAATGTTTATGTGGCCCATAAATTAAAAAAACAGAAGTACTTACCCCTAAAATGGAAGGAGAAAGAAATACTACAGTGTATGAATTGGATGTTAATGTTTATGACTGTGAAACGAAACAAGACTAAATGTTCTGTTTGCAATTTTCACGTAATGTAAGTTATTGATGTGGGTTTTTGTAATCCTTTACCACCGGGTCCTGATGTAGAGAGGAATATGTATGATTATTATTGATACTTTTGTTGATGGGTATAGTGTCTGTGTGTGTGTGTGTGTGTGTGTGAAATTCATGAAAAAATATGCTTAATAAAGTCTGAGCCAAACTTGTAAATCAAATGATATTGGAAGTTTTATTTTTCATAAATTTCAGGGTTTTTTTTACGTACGTGTTTGTGACATTATCACTCCACCACCAAGTAAGTACAAGAAGAATCAAATACATGGACACTATTGCAGCAAAAAAGAAGAATGAAAGAATAACATCTAACCTTATAATGAAAAAAATGCATGGTTTAAAAATAACATAAGAAAAACTATTTTGCTTTATCAGCTCACACAGTATTCCTTTTCTTCAGAACATTTACTCGTGGTTTTTAAAAAAGCTCACCACTTACACACAAAAAGCAAAAGAAGACTGATCCAGTAAAAATTGTGAATTTCACAAAATACTCAAAAAGCTGCCATAGAAAACTGTAAAAAGAAAACCAACACGCTAAGTTAAATGCCATTTTTGTTAGAGTTACTGGAAGTGATCTCGGTCATCATTTCAAATACAATACGCTAAGTTAAATGCCATTTTTGTTAGAGTTACTGGAAGTGATCTCGGTCATCATTTCAAATACAATCACAAATACATCAAACAAAAAAATGTGCACAAACAAAAACATTACAGAGAAGAAAACAAAAATAAATACAGTGGAACCCCCCCATTAAGACCCCATATTTAACGGGTAGATTGAACTCGGCAGCCCGGTAAAGCAATCAATCTAGGAGAGCGAACACTCTGATATAAAAACAAGCTGAAGTCGGATGTGCTGGGCCCGACTTGTCAGGCGCGTAACGGCAGCATAACGCATCTACGCTCACATGACAGACAACTCTGAGCAAACGACGAAGAAGAAGAAGACCCCAAATTTAAGACTCTTTTTAAGACCTTACTTTTACATATGTTATGTTCATCTTTCTTTCTTTATTTGGTGTTTAACGTCGTTTTCAACCGTTCAAGGTTATATCGCGACGGGGAAAGGGGGGAGATGGGATAGATCCACTTGTCAATTGTTTCTTGTTCACAAAAGCACTAATCAAAAATTTGCTCCAGGGGCTTGCAACGTAGTACAATATATTACCGTACTGGGAGAATGCAAGTTTCCAGTACAAAGGACTTAACATTTCTTACATACTGCTTGACTAAAATCTTTACAAAAATTGACTATATTCTATACAAGAAACACTTAACAAGGGTAAAAAGAGAAACAGAATCCGTTAGTCGCCTCTTACGACATGCTGGGGAGCATCGGGTAAATTCTTCCCCCTAACCCGCGGGGGGTTGTTCTGTTGATAACCTCTGTAAACTAACATACATGTTAAGACTCCCTCTGGGGCCCAAGGACTGTTATGCCGGGGTGGAAATAAAGATAAGCGCCTACTTCCCAAGAAATGCTCCATATGGCTTCGTGTCTCCAAACACCTCTAACAGTCAAATCCAGCTCCTGGCCTTCACGTGGCGGGCCCTGTCTTCGACTAACAGGAGAAGGGATGCAGGCGAGTTCCTGGCGCCTTAAAACCAGCTGCTTCGGGCAGATGGGGCTCGTCAACCTTGAATGGTCGCTCATCTAGGAGAAGGACAACTCCGATTTCAAAACCCGCACTGCCTTGTGTGCGCCTTGGGAAAGGCAAAGGCTACGAGAAGGAAAACTTCGACAACAAACCCGGGTAGAGTGGACTCGACAGCCCAGCAAGGCAGCTACTCTTGGGGAGGAGGCAACCCTGAGTAAGAATCTCAACCACCGAAGACGAAAGACAGCAGCCAACTTGGCATGGGGAGAAAATCGGCTGTCTACGCTTCCACAATAATATAACATCGAACGCAGAAGAAGAAGAAGACTCCCTCTTTATTTTAAGACCTGATTTTCTCAGATTTGTTTACGTCTTAAAAGGGGGGGTTCCACTGTAGAATCAAAGCTACCACTTCAGGTGCCCTAAATGAAGTGAAAACCTAAATCGGAAAATATTTTTTAAAAAACGGTACAAAGCAAATCTCAGAAAAGCATTGGAAAGTGGTGAAAAATGGTTTTGTTGTTCAACCATCATCTAACTACTGTAATCCAAAAATAAACAGACTGCCAACGTTCCAAAATACAGAATCAAAAAACAAGAAAAGTAGGTCATTTGAACGTTATACTTATGACAAAACCATTTGTAATGCTAACAGTAACCAGGGTAACGTTTTGTTTCATTATCTAACTGGAGTAGCTGGCGAATGTAGGTAACAAAGTATAAACAACATTAATACAGAAAATAGCGGCTGAAATAAACTGTAAAATGTAATCACTTGCTGCAAAAACCTTAGCATATTGGAGGGTTTGACAAGTCTTTTAAACATTTTCAACAGTTTTTTGTTGTTAACCTCAACCAACAAGAACATGTTAAACCATCTAATTTGACTACTTTTTTTTTCCACTCAAATGTTATGGGTTGTAAAAGACGCACTCTTTTTTTATGCCCACACACACATACGTTCTTATTCTCTGTTACCTACTCTGAGGTAGTTCAACGACTAAAAAATATTGCAGCACTTTTGAACACACACACACACACACACACACACACACACACACACACACACTCACTTCTTATTCTGTTACTCTAAGGTAGTTCAATGACTAAAAAATATCGCAGCACGTTTGCTGTGAACAGAAATGGCTTGCACCAAATGACGGATTCATATGAATCATAGCCTGTGGGCTAGATAAGCCTTTTGCCTGAATACTTCCCAAAGTGCAATGGCGAATTGACAAAATACTTTTCACTATACAGTGTTAGTAACAATCACAATCTCAGAGTTGCCCCTGTGTCACACTGACTGAATGAACAAACTACATCGTAGATAGCTAAAACTCGAATTTTTGAGAAATGATCAAAATGCGTGAATTTCTCAAAAATCTCCGATATCGATCCTGACTAGCTCATGGAATGTTTTCTCCAGTCTGTGTTACAGTGGAACCCCCCTTTATGACACCCCTATAATCAGAAAATGAGGCCCTTAACAGGAGGGAGTCTCAAAATGTAGATTCACAGATGTTATGAAGAAAAAATCTGAACAGGAAAGGTCTTAAAAGGGGGGAGGTCTTAATTTGGTGTGGGTGGGAGAGGTTCCTTAAAAACGGGGGTTTCACGGTCTTCCTCGAACAGTCTTCACAGCCGAGGTCTTTTTCGTCAGCATCTGCTCTTCCTTTCTCCTCCACTGAAAGGCGAACACTGCACTGCCCGCAGCCACCAGCACCTTCTCCCTCCCGTCGTCAGAGAATGTCAGCGTCGTCAGGTCCATCATGTTGGTCGACAAACAGCCGATGAAGTTCTGCTTCAGGTTGCTGGGCCAGTTCTTCGAAGATATTCGGAATAGCAGAATAACTCCTGAAAAAAAATAAAAGCTAATGCTTATACGACTCGCCTTTGCCAGAAGTAATATCAATCGGAAACGAACTATCTGCTGTTCAAGCTCAATAGGCATGGAAGAAAGTGACAATTTTATACTTTTTGACCACAACTCGTCCATACGGACGGACACTGCTCATTACTAAGACTCACCGATCACTAAGGTGTGTTAATTTTATAAGAAAAGCAAACAGTTCATATTTTAAACAGAGCACTAATAAACATTTTTAAATTAGAGGTTATTTTGAGGATTTCATCATGTATTTGCAGAGGCAAACACTGACTGACAACTAGAGGAAAAGATTTATTTTAATCATTGGACATTTCACCTCCTTCTGCAGTAACAAAACAGAATAGCACTGTAACAAAAATTGCAAAAAAGACGTTTCTTGCTCTCTCTCTAATTCACTCCAATCTCTCTCTCTCTCTCTCTCTCTCTCTCTCTCTCTCTCTCTCTCTCTCTCACACACACGCGCGCACACACACACACCCAAACACACACATTCGAACAAAAAAATATGAGTCACCTGTGCGACGACCAACAGCTAACACAGAGCCAGAGGCAGCAAAACATTTGATGTAGCCACCGATTCCTGCCAGCGCATTAATCTTCTCCTCGCAAATGACAGACATTGTGCTCCAGTCATCGTTGTTCAGAACGAAGATGATACCATGGCCTGCGACAACATGACACCTTGTTCACAGCAGCTCAAAGAATGACATAGGCATAGGCATGTGCAGACACTCGTAGACACATAACGTATATCATGACCAAGGTGGTAACTGATTAAAATCTCACTAATCACAGTCAATTAGTCAGTCCTCGCTCATCTCTCCGTCCCCTCCCCCTCTCAAATAAAATATTTTCAGTCAGGAGGCAAACACTTTTAGTTTTAGGGACAATTTTCATCACTATATCATCCCATTGCAGAAAAATTCTGGTCACAGTAGACTCATGTCTGTGCCAGCCCGGATTCGAACCAATGACACGAGGACCCTAAGTCCAGTGCTCAACTGAGCTACAGGGTCCCCTGTTAAGCCTCAACTTGGGTAAAGCTGGCTGCACAAATCTTTGGCACTGAGTTTTTATGAAGTTGACTTGGGGCTCAATTAAAGACCACATTGAGCCAAGAGATATAGCCTTGTAAGTGAGTTCTATGAAGCTTTGTGCCATGAGATATAGCCTTGTAAGTCAGTTCTATGAAGCTTTGTGCCATGAGATATAGCCTTGTAAGTCAGTTCTATGAAGCTTTGTGCCATGAGATATAGCCTTGTAAGTGAGTTCTATGAAGCTTTGTGCCATGAGATATAGCCTTGTAAGTGAGTTCTATGAAGCTTTGTGCCATGAGATATAGCCTTGTAAGTCAGTTCTATGAAGCTTTGAGCCATGAGATATAGCCTTGTAAGTCAGTTCTATGAAGCTTTGTGCCATGAGATATAGCCTTGTAAGTGAGTTCTATGAAGCTTTGTGCCATGAGATATAGCCTTGTAAGTGAGTTCTATGAAGCTTTGTGCCATGAGATATAGCCTTGTAAGTGAGTTCTATGAAGCTTTGTGCCATGAGATATAGCCTTGTAAGTCAGTTCTATGAAGCTTTGAGCCATGAGATATAGCCTTGTAAGTCAGTTCTATGAAGCTTTGTGCCATGAGATATAGCCTTGTAAGTGAGTTCTATGAAGCTTTGTGCCATGAGATATAGCCTTGTAAGCCAGTTCTATGAAGCTTTGTGCCATGAGATATAGCCTTGTAAGTCAGTTCTATGAAGCTTTGTGTCATATGTATATCTATAAATGTATGTTTTAGATGAGAGTCTTAATAGTATTGTTATCCACAAACTGTATGTTAGTTTGTGTGTGTGTGTGTGTGCGTGTGTGTGGGTGTGTGTGTGTGTGTGTGTGTGTGTGTGTGTGTGTGTGTGTGCGTGCGTGTGAGTGCACGCTATCGCTATTGTACATTGCCGTGAGCTCTTGTGAGAAGGGGCGATTAATAAGTGTTCATTACTTTTATCACTATTAAGATTTGAACTGACCCATAGCCGACAGGGCGATGACCTGGTTGCGGTGGAGAAGGACCTGCTCCACCATAGTTTTCAGCTGAACGGCGGCCGAAGGTTTGTCGATCTCCACAATCTGTCCCGACTTGGGCGACATTCCTTCAAAGCTGGACAGGGAGGGAATGTCCCAGGAATACAGGATGCCGTGATCATCTCCTGCTACCACCTAAAGCAATCAGCAACACTTATTTGGTGTGTGATGACCAGGAGCAATTTGCACAAGAAGGTAAGATAAGATTTCAGATAGCCCTGTGAAGTTCTTTCTTTCTTTATTTGGTGTTCAACGTCGTTTTCAACCACGAAGGTTATATCGCGACGGGGAAAGGGGGGGAGATGGGATAGAGCCACTTGTCAATTGTTTCTTGTTCACAAAAGCACTAATCAAAAATTTGCTCCAGGGGCTTGCAACGTAGTACAATATTTACCTTACTGGGAGAATGCAAGTTTCCAGTACAAAGGACTTAACATTTCTTACATACTGCTTGACTAAAATCTTTACAAAAATTGACTATATTCTATACAAGAAACACTTAACAAGGGTAAAAAGAGAAACAGAATCCGTTAGTCGCCTCTTACGACATGCTGGGGAGCATCGGGTCAATTCTTCCCCCTAACCCACGGGGGGGTTCCTGTGAAGTTACTCTCATGGGGATTTGGGCTGCTTTCTCACCGGGCAAAGCGAGCGGCCAGACAGTACAACGCTACCCCATGTTTTCCTTTTCCTGCATGCATGCACTCATGTTTCTGAGACCTGAGACTTCCACTGTGAATTTGGGTTGTGGCATGCGTGGACACGGGGGTGTTCGGACACCGAAGAGAGTCTGCACAAAACTGACTCTGGGAAATAAATCCCTCGCCGAACTTTGGGATCAAACTCATGCCGACAGCGACAACTGGTTTTGAAGTCAGCGCCGCTACCGACTGAGCTATTTTCCCGCCCCAGTACTACCTAACTGAGCTATTTTCCCGCCCCAGTACTACCTAACTGAGCTATTTTCCCGCCCCAGTACTACCTAACTGAGCTATTTTCCCGCCCCAGTACTACCTAACTGAGCTATTTTCCCGCCCCAGTACTACCTAACTGAGCTATTTTCCCGCCCCAGTACTACCTAACTGAGCTATTTTCCCGCCCCAGTACTACCTAACTGAGCTATTTTCCCGCCCCAGTACTACCTAACTGAGCTATTTTCCCGCCCCAGTACTACCTAACTGAGCTATTTTCCCGCCCCAGTACTACCTAACTGAGCTATTTTCCCGCCCCAGTACTACCTAACTGAGCTATTTTCCCGCCCCAGTACTACCTAACTGAGCTATTTTCCCGCCCCAGTACTACCTAACTGAGCTATTTTCCCGCCCCAGTACTACCTAACTGAGCTATTTTCCCGCCCCAGTACTACCTAACTGAGCTATTTTCCCGCCCCAGTACTACCTAACTGAGCTATTTTCCTGCCCCAGTACTACCTAACTGAGCTATTTTCCCGCCCCAGTACTACCTAACTGAGCTATTTTCCCGCCCCAGTACTACCTAACTGAGCTATTTTCCCGCCCCAGTACTACCTAACTGAGCTATTTTCCCGCCCCAGTACTACCTAACTGAGCTATTTTCCCGCCCCAGTACTACCTAACTGAGCTATTTTCCCGCCCCAGTACTACCTAACTGAGCTATTTTCCCGCCCCAGTACTACCTAACTGAGCTATTTTCCCGCCCCAGTACTACCTAACTGAGCTATTTTCCCGCCCCAGTACTACCTAACTGAGCTATTTTCCCGCCCCAGTACTACCTAACTGAGCTATTTTCCCGCCCCAGTACTACCTAACTGAGCTATTTTCCCGCCCCAGTACTACCGACTGAGCTATTTTCCCGCCCCAGTACTACCTAACTGAGCTATTTTCCCGCCCCAGTACTACCTAACTGAGCTATTTTCCCGCCCCAGTACTACCTAACTGAGCTATTTTCCCGCCCCAGTACTACCTAACTGAGCTATTTTCCCGCCCCAGTACTACCTAACTGAGCTATTTTCCCGCCCCAGTACTACCTAACTGAGCTATTTTCCCGCCCCAGTACTACCTAACTGAGCTATTTTCCCGCCCCAGTACTACCTAACTGAGCTATTTTCCCGCCCCAGTACTACCTAACTGAGCTATTTTCCCGCCCCAGTACTACCTAACTGAGCTATTTTCCCGCCCCAGTACTACCTAACTGAGCTATTTTCCCGCCCCAGTACTACCTAACTGAGCTATTTTCCCGCCCCAGTACTACCTAACTGAGCTATTTTCCCGCCCCAGTACTACCTAACTGAGCTATTTTCCCGCCCCAGTACTACCTAACTGAGCTATTTTCCCGCCCCAGTACTACCTAACTGAGCTATTTTCCCGCCCCAGTACTACCTAACTGAGCTATTTTCCCGCCCCAGTACTACCTAACTGAGCTATTTTCCCGCCCCAGTACTACCTAACTGAGCTATTTTCCCGCCCCAGTACTACCTAACTGAGCTATTTTCCCGCCCCAGTACTACCTAACTGAGTGGAAACCATGTGCAGGGTGGGATTGGTTGAAACTGAGATTTGTTTGAGATTTCAACCAATCTGAGCCCATGCTTGGGTCCCAACCCACTGGGCACTTTCTTATGCCTTCTAGGCAGTAAATCATATCTCAAACTACTCTATTTCAGCCAGAATAATCTGCCCATGCTATTAAATGGGAGTAGTAATTTCAAAGAGTCTTTCTTTCTTTATTTATTTGGTGTTTAACGTCGTTTTCAACCATTCAAGGTTATATCGCGACGGGGAAAAGGGGGAGATGGGACAGAGCCACTTGTTAATTGTTTCTTGTTCACAAAAGCACGAATCAAAAAATTGCTCCAGGGGCTTGCAACATATGATATGACCTTACTGGGAGAATGCAAGTTTCCAGTACAAAGGACTTAACATTTCTTACATACTGCTTGACTAAAATCTTTACAAACATTGACTATATTCTATACAAGAAACATTTAACAAGGGTAAAAGGAGAAACAGAACCGTTAGTCGCCTCTTACGACATGCTGGGTAGCATCGGGTAAATTCTTTCTCGTCCCAACCAATATGGGACTCCCCCTAACCCACGGGGGGTATTTCAAAGAGCAAACAGACTCATCAGGAGAAAGAGAGGAGTTTTGGTGAAGCAACGTTTTTTTAACTTATTTGGTAAATCTTATTGTCCTTGGAAATTCCCTCAAGGAAAATTGGGTTGCTGCCTGGACCCCGAGTAAAGCGTGCAGCAACGGAATCACGTTATCCCAAAACATTTTTTCCTGCATGTGTGTATTCAAGTTTTCCTAGCCCTACGACTTTCCCTGTGAGTTTGGGATCTTTACCGTGCGCATGCATGCAGCATTCAAAGCCAAATCAACATACCTGCTTGTGAGATAGCATGACAGACATAACAGCAGAGTTCCTCAGTCCTGATAGTTTCATAAGGGGAAGAACAGATACTGAGTTGCTGCTGCCTCCCGCCATCTTTGCTGCCCTGACAAT
The DNA here is from genome assembly GCF_037325665.1 of Littorina saxatilis. Classification (NCBI taxonomy): domain Eukaryota; kingdom Metazoa; phylum Mollusca; class Gastropoda; order Littorinimorpha; family Littorinidae; genus Littorina; species Littorina saxatilis. The sequence continues at coordinate 1,468,385 of NC_090250.1, read as the reverse complement.
CTTGTAAATAACCAGGCCTTGTGTGATGCACGCATCATGGCCCACCACAAAGTATGGCCCCACAGAACTGAAACAAACACACGCTTGCCTTCAGCATAAACTTCTCTTGCCCTGACGCATTACTCCTCTTCCACCAAATTTCAGACATAATTGTTCAGAAAAAACAAAACAAAACAATTCTTGGTGTTTTTTCATTTTGTAAATTATTTAAAAAAATATGCCTTGACGTATCACACTTCTTTCACCAAAGTTTAGATATAATTGCACAGAAAAAAAGACACCCAAAAAATTCTCAAAAGTTTTCTTTCTACAGAATGAGGGCTTGTGGTTGTCTGTCATGTCTGACTGGTCAATAGACGATTTTCAGAAATAATGTGTGTCGGTATTTGTAAGGGTTATGCAAGAGTGAACACCCTTGCTTTTTCTCAGACAAATAAATTCACACGTGCTCCTGTCCACGAGTTTCAGACACACCCCTCGCTTGTGATTGGCCCCGCCAATGTTTGTCCTAGTAAATACAAGGGTATTCACTCTTTCACAACCCATACAAACCCAACAGAGTTATTTTCTGAATTTGTCTATTTGTAAAGGCATTAATAACCAAATCTTAGCCAGAATTTTGTTCTTCTGATTTTACTTTGAGGGCTGTTCAGAGCACACACATGCACACAAACCTGACGCAGTAGGCCTGATGGCTCCTTGGTTCGATCACAGCTTTCTGATGACCTTGAAAGTCGGTGACCTTGACGACACCCTGAATGCCAGTGGACACAACAAAGGACACTGGCTCTGTGCTGCTGGTACCGTATCCAGGGCAACCGTCTGCAATATGCATTTCATAATACAGTGGAACCTCCCAAAGGAAGGGGTCTTTAAATGGAGGTCAATTTACATAAAGGCATGGTCTTAAAACGGGGGAAGTTTTAAATTGGGAAGTATTAAAAAGAGGGGGGTCCCCTGTAATAACAAAGGTAATGAATATCATCTTGTGCTCCTTTGGATAATCCTAACAAGTCATTGACTAAATGGGGCGGGGATATAGCTCAGTCGATAGCGCGCTGGATTTGTATCCAGTTGGCCACTGTCAGCGTGAGTTCGTCCCCACGTTCGGCGAGAGATTTATTTCTCAGAGTCAACTTTGTGTGCAGACTCTCCTCGGTGTCCGAACACCCCCGTGTGTACACGCAAGCACAAGACCAAGTGCGCACGAAAAAGATCCTGTAATCCATGTCAGAGTTCGGTGGGTTATAGAAACACGAAAATACCCAGCATGCTTCCCCCGAAAGCGGCGTATGGCTGCCTAAATGGCGGGGTAAAAACGGTCATACACGTAAAATTCCACTCGTGCAAAAAATACACGTAGTGTACGTGGGAGTTTCAGCCCACGAACGCAGAAGAAGAAGAAGAATTGACTAAACCTTCACCAAAGAAACTAATAAGAGAAAGTAGCACAAATGCGATGGGGTGTCAGATCTTTCTATTCCAATAACTAGTCTGAACAAAACAGTCCACCTCCAAGTAAATCTTGCATTATAATGCAAGACGAATACATTATTTTAATAATCTAAACAAACAATCCAGTAAATAATTCTTAACATCTTAACTTCAAACTGACCCTTTCTCTTTTTATGAAACTAACATAAAATAATGTATACAACTCTCCTGTGTTCACTTTCAAGTGAATAACTATCGTTCTGATATCATTTTAAAGTGAAGCTAAAGAAACCTGGTATCGGCACTGCTGTGCATCTCCTATGATCTCAATGGTATCAAGGCACGGGTCATAGAGATCAATTTAGATCTAGATCTATTTCCGGTTGTGTTATTTTCCTTCCACCATTCCTCGATGGAAAAGAGTTCGTGTTGTTTTTGTTTTAATTTTTGTCTTTGTCGTTGATCATTGTATACACAAATTACACAAACGTCATCTTGTGAGGGACCAAAAAATATTGAAACTCTCGGATGATTTTTGTGTGTGGTATCAACCGAGATATCCTCGAGTTTCAATATTTTTCGGTCCCTCACTCGATGACGTTGTGTAATCTCTATATCCTAAACAGTACAAGGACGGTGTGTTGAACACAATCACATGCACCTGTGTGTGCATATCTGTGCATGGGTTGGCGTGTGTGTGTATACATGCGTGTTTGCATGTTATCTACTGTTGATAAAGGCAAAGTCAGCAAACTGTTGAATGAAATGAGAATAAAATGGGTTCTCAAGCCTGGTCTAAAAAAGTGCCTTAGGCCAACAAAAAAAGTTGTATGTTTCTGGTCACCCGACCCTACCTAGTTTTTTCCCGCCGACCCTAGACTTTTTTTTATTACATTTGTAAAAAAAAAAAGGAGGCAAAAAGCGTCAAAACGAAACAGACGGCAAACGACACAAGGGGGATAAGCCCGCATCCCTTTTGTCTCATTTGTTTTGTAATGTGTTGTCTTTCTCTTTGTATAGTAAGTCCAGTCTCTTTGCGTCACTGTATAGTTATTTTCTACCCTGACCACAACAAAAAACAAAACAAAAATCCCCACCTACCTACCCTATTTTTTGTAGCCATGTTACCAGAAACATACAACTTTTTTTTTTTTTGCCTTACCCAATGTGACTACGGTCATATCTGTGCATCCATTAATATGGCCGGGACACACACGTCGGCTCTGAAAATGAGAGAACCAGCTTCTTCTATCCAGTGTACCCCCATGAAAGTTACCATCCTTCAATGCCATCCATAATGTCCCGTAACCTGAAACAAAAAATGACATGTACGCACACAGAAAGTCACCACACTGGCTGGTGTCGCGCCACTATAATTGTTTCTAATTAATCTGAACAATGACGGTGGTAGCTATGCCATGAAATTTCCTCTCTTGCAATTGCATGAATTTAACATTTCAACATTCTATACACTGATGCAAGTTCCAGCCTAAAAGTAAAAGAAACTGATGACATGTTTACATCTCAAAATAAGACAGATCAGTGGTGATGTGCTTGACACAACATTTATAAAAAAATTATTAAGTTCAAACAACTTAGACCTCACAGAAGTCTAACTCTAAGAACACACGGTTTTTAAAACAGTTTTATAATGGAAGGACTTCAATTTCAAACAAAAGTTTCACTGTACACATAGGTCTATCTAAGCATACAATCAATCCAGCTTCCTCCCAAGGAGAATGCAAACAAATAAGACGATGTTCGGAAATGTTACCTGTGTCAATCAATCCCACGTGACAATATTGACATTACAGGCCAGTCACTAGCGAGTGGTGTGTCTGAAACACGCCAACAAGGAGCTTTCTTTCTTTATTTGGTGTTTAACGTCGTTTTCAACCACGAAGGTTATATCGCGACGGGGAAAGATGGGATAGAGCCACTTGTCAATTGTTTCTTGTTCACAAAAGCACTTATAAAAAAAAGGGGGCTTGCAACGTAATACAATATATTACCTTACTGGGAGAATGCAAGTTTCCAGTACAAAGGAATTAACATTTCTTACATACTGCTTGACTAAAATCTTTACAAACATTGACTATATTCTATTCAAGAAACACTTAACAAGGGTAAAAGGAGAAACAGAATCCGTTAGTCGCCTCTTACGACATGCTGGGGAGCATCGGGTAAATTCTTCTCCCTAACCCGCGGGGGGAGGAGCATGTGTGGAAAGTTTGCCTCACTAAAAGCAAGAGTATTCACTCATTCACAGCCCATACAATCACGACAGAGTTATTTCCAGAGTTCGGCTATTGAACAAAAACCAAGCAAAACACTCACTTGTTGAGGTAGGAGGGTTCAGAACCAAAGCTGTCACAACTTCATCACATTTTTTAACCCGCTCCGCCACAGGACCCCACTTTTCACTTCCGATGCAGTTACAACGCTTGTTAGCTGCGTAAAGTTCTTGCCAGAACTCCCAGTCCTCTCTGCGTGCTTCAGCAGCTGTTCTGCCGGTAGTCGTAAGCAGGTGCGTAAGACCGGTCTGATAGACAACATCGTCTAAACCAAGCTCCAGCAGACAGTGTTTGAACCAGACGTTGAAGGCCTTGCCAAGGATGTTGACAATGCCGTGCCACCGCTGACACACTTTGGCTGCGCACGCCAGACTGTGTCCATCCAGCTTGCTCAGGATGTAGCAAAGGAGTTCTGATGGCAGGCGTTCCATCGTAGATCTGCTAGTAAGAATAAGGATAATGTATCAAGTGCCATACAATTTTGTGAGGTTACCCTCATGGGAATTCGCATCTGCGTTCTCTCTGCATGGGGAAAGGTAGCTGGCATATATGTATAGGTTACAACACGAGTGGTTTTTTATATGGCTTGTATTTCAGTCAAGACCCAGCGGATGAATATCATCGGGAGACACGAGCCTTTGGCGAGTGGCTCTCGATTGATATTCCCGCTGGGTCTTGACTGAAATACAAGCCATATAAAAAACCACGAGTGTTGTAATCTGTATATCCCATTCTACCATCAAACACAAAGTGTAGACTACTAGCGGCACTGTTGCGATCTGTGGAGTGTGAAACAGTGTTTTCAGCGAGACATGGCCTTTTTGCAACCTTAAACTAAGTGACCGTCGCTGAAAAAATAAAACGAATGAGTGCATCTATAAGTACGCGGTAACACTACTTTCAGACCGTTTAAAAGCTTTAAGTAAAGGTTCATAAGTTGCAAGAAAGTAATGAAGTCGTATAGAAATCCATTTAGTTGAAGCGCACAATTCTTTTGCGTTTCAGGTCGGCGGAACGGGGAAACCGGTTTGGCCCCCATTTGGCTTACTCGACTCGATTCAGAATCGATTCCACGTTGTTTTTTTCGAACGCATTATTATACAATTAGTCTTATTGACAGAGAAGCAAATTTTAGGGAACACATATGTAGATTTAACCATTTGCTCCCTATTTGAAATGTATCTACATGATAAACTGTTTTGCGAGTGTGTTTGCATGAACCTAAACTGGTATGGGTGCGAGGAAAACAGGACCCAAGTCTGTCACCGCCGCTTGATTGCATTTTGAAAGAATATGACTGGATTACGGAAAAATACACACATGTTAAGTTCTTAGATACCTTCATCGCCAATGTGGACTTACTGCAGAGCCAGGCAAAAGAGTAGACTTGCTCGCAAAACACGTGAAACAGCTGATGATAGCGAAGCCCAACCGTGCCAGGTAAGGACGGTCTGACAGATTCTCAAAAGTCGTCTGCTAACGAAGCAAGGGGAGGGTACTCGTGTTTTTGTTTTGGTTCGCTAGCATCTGGTTATCTTGTAAGTTGAATGTTCGTTTTTTCCCACCTGCATTGCTTTCATAATGAAAGAAACGTTTGCTTATTGCATCTCATACATCAGATCAGTTCTGAGATTCATTTTTGCGTGCAACTGATATGGTTTTCTGAGCCGTGCAATACGATTTTGGAACTTCATACAAATGTGTCACATTGTTCGGCGCGAGGTCAAAGGTCGGGAGCAAAATAGTTCTTCGCCCAAATCGGAATCTGCACTATCATATATTTTTTTGAGTCCATGATGTATTTATTGAGCTATAAAAATACAACATATATACCCATACTGAAGTAACAGAGACAAAGAAGGGAGGTCATGGGATATATATATATATCCCATGACCTCCCTTCTTTGTCTCTGTAAATGTACTCTAGGTATATTTCTTGTATTTCCATTGTACTCTTGTCAAATCCATGATGTAACTATTGCATTCTTCTAACACATAAAATAGTGGATAAATAAAGGTGCACGAAATACATCATAGCTGGCTCTACCTTTTGTCATCCTTGACATTCCAAAAGCAAATGTACCTGTAAGACCGGATGTGCAAGGTGTCACCACGCTTTTGAGAACATGCGCGAGAGTCGTTCAGTGCTATAGCTTAGTTTTGGTCTCGTCTTGCCGAGACTATCATCACAGCGTCATAGATTTCATGAAGTCTGTCATCCATCGCGTCATATTATGGGGACGTAATCTGTTATGTTTCCTTCTATTCGCAGTTCTGTTTCTCTCTTGTGATCAACATGACAAGCCGTATGTGTTTGAGTGTGTGTGCTCGTGCTCTCAACTAAAACAGAAGTCAAACTAGCAATCGTTAAAAACCCAGTCCGTTCGAGAAGCAATGTTATGCTCATGTGAAGTTACAGTGTACCTGGTACACACGTTCTTATCGGTACATCATCGACTACGACTGTTCTCTGGACAAGCTGTTCGATGCAATTTGCGAGTTTTTCTAGCTCTTCTGTGGTGCAGTAGGCCCTTATAGACGATGAAGGTGTCCAAGATCTCAGGAGATGCGTGTGTAACCACTAGGTATTCAGTCAAATCTGTGTAAGAGGCTTTCAGCTGACGGGGACAACCAAGCCACCATTATGCACCGACTTGACATAGATCAACAGACGTGCCTTTAGAATAATGTATGTGCAGAGGTGCCTCATCTGAACAGACAACTAAAGCTTGATGTTTCCGTCACACGTTGTCTTTTGGATCTTCATGGTATATACAGTTTACACATAAAAAACCACTCGTGTTGTAACCTATTTATATATATGCCCACAATACGGCTCAACTAATTTTTTTTCTTTCTTTTTCCTGCGTGCAAGTGTTCATGTTTCCAAGCCCTGAGACTTTCCCTGTGATCTTCCAATCTTTATAGTGCGCATGTATGCACACAGGGGTGTTTGAACATCTATCATATCAAGGTGACTCTGGGAAATAAAACCCTCGCTGAACATGGGGTCGATCCGGGCCATATAACGACAAACAGGTTTCAAATCCAGTGCTACTACCGATTGAGCTAGCTATCTCTGCGCTACTGAAGCTGCCTGCCTGCCCAAAAACTAGCTGAAATAAATAACAAACTTGGATTCAAATACCATGCATGTCCTGAATAAAGAATTATATATTCCTTGCAACGTCATGCGCGCTCCTTTCGAGTATAACCTGCTCCTACATGTGCGTTAAAAATGATATTTGCAGCGTATGTCTATCAGTTTAATAGTACTAGTAGACCTTAATTCTTCAGCATGCCTTATTCTTACCAAAGTTCTTGCCTCACTGATGTGAATTTCTGAAATTATTTATTTTCACTTTTACATGAATTCAAGTTCTCAATAACTTATCTCACAATCACATCAAGATCTGTAGTACATATTGGTAAAAGGACCTAACTTTTAGTAACAAGGTGCTTTCCTCAACCACACATGCCCGGTTTTTTGAGTGAATTCACTGTCATCAGCTTCAACCGCTTGCAACAGACCGGTCACCGGCCATGCATGCTATGTCACGTATGTGTAATCTTTGTACGATTTATCTACATCTGATGTGAATTGAAACGGCTTAAATTCAACACAATAAGAATAAACACCAATTATTTCTGCTTTAAAACAAGAGCTTCATATAACAAAATGCTCCCCAGCAGGAAACATAACTGTGCACACTGTTTCGGCTAGCGAATGCTCGAGTGAGGAGGATGCAAAGCGAAGTGAAATGACAACAATGATTCATTACAATGACCAGATGGTAGATGGAGTCAAGTTGCTCTGGCAATCAACTCTTTAAAGAAAAAAATGCTGCACACAGTGTTTTTCCTTTCCACTTGAATTCAGCCTTTTCAGTTTTTGCACTTTTGCAGGCTTCGAGAGGGAAAAACAAACAAGACACTTACCGACGCCTCAACTTTGCAGAAAGTTGTCCGGTTAGCCCAGATTGACTACAAGCCGGAATATTTCCAAATTTTTGCGTTTTGGGTAGGGGTTACCGAGACAGAGGGGGAAGGCATCTTTTTTCTTGTACAAGCAATACAGCGTTTAAACAAAATCTGTTAACAGCATAAAGTAACATAACTTATGAATGGAAGAGCGGTATTTGATCCACATGCATGGCTGAGGATGTGAGAATGTGTGTGTGTGTGTGAGTGGGTTGGGATATGAGTTACCTTTGGTATCATTGTGTTTGGTTTGATTTTAGTGTGAACTTAGTGTTCTTTATGTTACCTGCCAGCTTTTTAGCTTGATTTAATTGCAAATTGCAAACAATGAAAAATAATTAAAACTTTGTTCTTTTTGAAATGGCCTCTGTGTGCATGTGTGTGTGTGTGTGTGTGTGTGTGCGCACGTGCGTGCGTGCGTGTGTGTGTGTGTACGTGTGTGCATGTGTGTGTGTTTGTGTATGCATCAAATCATTTTGGGGCTGGCTAGATAAGAATAGCTTAGTGCATTATTTAATTTGTACTACGTCAAGTAATAACAGGTAATAAAAACGCTATTGGTGCACATATTACTTCACACATTTACACACATGCACGCATACACTGCACTCAGTTAAATAAACAAAACAAATCATATTTGGTTTCTAAAATTTCTTTTTTCCATCTTACATTTTTTCATATATATACACTGGAGACGACCATATATTCTGATTAGAACAGAAAAATATGCAGGCAGAAAAGTCTACCTGAAGAAAGTCCAAAATAAAGGGCTTTTGAATTTTACAAAAGCAATGTAAAATTATGCTTTATTCAAAGTGCAAAATAGAAAGACAAAGAGGACAACAGAGATATGTTCGATTCCTAATATGCACGCAGTTTATACAAAAACTGTGATTTTCTTCGAAAAAAAAAAAAAAAAGCCTGCCAATACAATGAAAAAGGCCACCCACAGCAGTCACTGTGACAGAGAAGTCAAATGTAAAAATGAACACCCCCATACTAAAAGCAGGAATACAAATAAATGTACAACTGAGCTGTCTATGGTTTTCATGAACATCCACAATAAATTCAATAATTTTCAGTTGAAGTGATGTGAAAATTGCACTTGTAATACAATAGCAATACATGTATGTCATTCAATCACACCATTAAAATGTTTTCTCTGCAAAATACATGACCCTATCACAAACCTAAACACATTTATTTTGGTAAACAAGGATCAAAACAATTGTTATAAAATGAAGAATTATATCGCGCGCGTATCTCCAGACTCGGACTCAAGGCGCAGGGATCTATTTATGTCGTGTGAGATGGAATTTTGTTACACAATACATCACGCATTCACATTGACCAGCAGATCGCAGCCATTTCGGCGCATATCCTACTTTTCACGGCCTATTATTCCAAGTCACACGGGTATTTTGGTGGACATTTTTTATCTATGCCTATACAATTTTGCCAGGAAAGACCATTTTGTCAATCGTGGGATCTTTAACGTGCACACCCCAATGTAGTGTACACGAAGGGACCTCGGTTTTTCGTCTCATCCGAAAGACTAGCACCACCAAGGTTAGGAAAGGGGGGAGAAAATTGCTAACGCCCTGACCCAGGGTGGAACTCGCAACCTCTCGCTTCCGAGTGCAAGTGCGTTACCACTCGGCCACCCAGTCCGCTGTTAGCCAGTTGTGTTTCTCACGGAGGCCTGCTGATGTTATAATGGCAAGTTCAGCACAGGCAAAACTGGTTTTATTTTTGCACGTCTTTTCATAAAAGATCTGTTCTGTTAACACATTTGTGATATAACCAATAAGTTATTAATCCAGTTTGATCATTGATTATTAATCACATAGTGTTGTGTCCCATTGTTACATTTTTGTGTGTTTTTATTGTATTTTTGTCCAAATTCATGTAACCCTGGGGGTTTCTGAAATAAATTTTGTCTTGCCTTGCCTTGCCTTGTTCATCAAAAACTGATGTTGACTTAACTAAAGCTATAACATGCATGCATACATTCGTGCAGTATAATTGAAAAAGATGATGAAGCATCCATCATGAACAAATTTAAAAACTGGGCAGTTTTAACATCTGAATCCCAATAGTCAAATACATATTCCTGTATAAAAAAAAACAGTACAGCCGAAACCCCCCTTTTACGAACCCCCCCCCCCCCCCCTCTCCTTCAGGACCTTAATTTTCAGATTGTTTCTTCATAGCTTCTGTAAATTTACCTCCATTTTAAGACTCCCTCCTTTTTACATTTAGTCAAGTTTTGACTAAATGTTTTAACATAGAGGGGGAATCGAGACGAGGGTCGTGGTGTGTGTGTGTGTGTGTGTGTGTGTGTGTGTAGAGCGATTCAGACCAAACTACTGGACCGATCTTTATGAAATTTGACATGAGAGTTCCTGGGAATGGTATCCCCGGACGTTTTTTAATTTTTTTTCATAAATGTCTTTGATGACGTCATATCCGGCTTTTTGTAAAAGTTGAGGCGGCACTGTCACACCCTCATTTTTCAATCAAATTGATTAAAATTTTGGCAAAGCAATCTTCGACGAAGGCCAGACTTTGGTATTGCATTTCAGCTTGGTGGCTTAAAAAATAATTAATGAATTTGGTCATTAAAAATCGGAAACTTGGCATAAAAAACATTTTTTTTCTAAACGATCCAAAAACAATTTCATTTTATTCTTCGTCATTTTCTGATTCCAAAGACATACACATATGTTATATTTGGATTACAAACAAGCTCTGAAAATTAAAAATAAGAAAAATATGATAAAAATTAATTGTCCGAAATTGATTTAGAAACAATTTCATCTTATTCCTTGTCGGTCCCTGATTCCAAAAACATATAGATATGATATGTTTGGATTAAAAACAAACTCAGTACGTTAAAAAGAATAGAGATACAGAAAAGCGTGTTATCCTACTCAGCGCGACCATTACCGCACTATTCTGGCTTGTCGATTTCACTGCCTTTGCCACGAGCGGTAGACTGACGAAACTACGAGTATGCGGTCTTGGTGAAAAAAATGCAGTGCGTTCAGATTCGTTCTGTGAGTTCGACAGCTTGACTAAATGTTGTTATTTCGCCTAACGCGACTTGTTAAAAACTGATTTCTCATATTTTGGGAGGTCTCAAAAGGGGGTTCTACTGTATAAGATCACACAGCTTTGGGTGCTTGGAAGGACAGATCACTATAGTGCAACAAAATAGCTGACATATTTTGCTTTACAGTGGTACCTGCCATGAAAGAAACCTCTGAAGAAAGGACACAGTTGCCTCCCACGAAGGGACACCTACTGTTGTCCCTTTGTCTATTATCTTGACTAAAATATACCTGTTGTGAAAGGTAAACCTGCAATATTGGAACATTTTTGTCTGGTACCAAGGGTGTCCTTTCATCACAGGTAACACTGTGCTGTATCAGCCTTTGAAGAAGACACTTTGCCGAGCATAAGAATTAATACATCAAAGACAAAAATCGATGAGTTCTGTATTTTTGTTCCATCACAGATACTCAAAGATGCAGTAAACTTGCAATGCCATAGTTGATTCCAAGCAGACTGCCATCATTGATTTTCTTTTTATCAATAGTTACAAACAAAGTGATTGAAAACACACACACGCACATACACACACACACACACACACACACACACACACACACACACACACACACATCTATTAAACTCAAACAAGAATACAGTGGAACCTATGTTAAACTACCTGTAAAAATCTGAGAGAGAAAAAAGTTTTATAAAGGTCAAAGTCTAGCTAGAGGTAAACTTCAAGACTCCATGAAGGGAACATTTTTTGGGGAAAAGGTCTTAAATGAAAGGTTTTACTGTATTCTATTTAGAGCAGTCAATGACAGGCTACATACTTCCCACAATACATGTTATGGAATGTCGTTAAGCAGCAAGAAAGCACTGAAACTCTTGTTAATCACAAATAAATTTTGCCGACATTTCTGCAGATCTGCCAAACATTGTTCACAGTGGGGAAAAGGAAACTTGAAGGGCTGCCTTATATTTTGGACATTTTAAACTTTTATGCTTTAACTGCCACTTTGGTAATTCACCCCAAAAATTAAATCTCAGCAACACCCCCGTAAGTTCAACAGAATTCAGTCTGAAAAATTACGGTTTGGTCGGTAGGATTTGACATATCACATGCAGCCTCTGAACATTTTGTGCAAAATATCCATAAAAAAACAACAACACCACAGTCAAGTTAATCTTTCCAAATAACATGCACAAGTACAACAATCAATGAAAAACTTGTGATAAAAAAACTGGCCATCGTGATTAAAACCACAACAATTGTTGCTCTATGCTTTGGATTTGTACATTATTGAGCTTTTTAAAAAGAAAACAACACAAACAAAACCATGTACACACACACTTCAAAGACTTTGAATCAATTAAATTAGCCGTAATCCACATAGACAAGAAATTCCTCCGAGGTAGGAAAAACACCCCCGTCCTTACCATTCTCACTGCCACCAACTGAGAAGGTTATTTCCCTTTGACCATTAATTTGGTCCCTCTATAAGTCCTTGTAGAATCTTAATCCACCAATAACTCCCTAACCGTGTGTTTGACTGGTCCCAATTTTTGTAAGGACCGTCTCAGGAATGTATAGAACCTGTTCACCAAGTTTGGTGACGATCGGTCCGTTCATTCTTGAGATCTATATGCGAACACAAACACACAAACAAACACATCGACCGAATCCTATACACACCCCTATACCGGGGGTGTAAAAACACAAGTCAATCGAAAATAGAGTATACATGTACAGCAGAACCTGCGATGTGTGGACCCTCCCATAAGAGGACACCTCCCTTAAAAGGACACCTTCTCTTGTCCCTTTTTATATTATCTCTACCAAAGTATACCTGTCATGAAAGGCCACCTGCAATGTAGGGACACTTTTGTCTGGTCCCAAGGGTGTCCTTTCATCGCAGGTACCACTGTACCTTCAATACTACTTCAAAAGTCTTGCTATTAAATATAATTAGCGAAGGAGAATTAAGGCACACTTAACCATAGCAATGTATACAAAAAGGCTCCAAGATAAAAATTAAAAAAACACAATCCAAGAGAACAACATAGAAGGATAATAAAAGACAACCCAAGCAAGACAGGTACCTTTATGATTATAAAGAAATGGTTAATAAAAGATATGAAAAGCCACAAACAAATTGTCACTGGTCCATTACATTGCAAAAACATACATTGACATCTGTCAACCAAAATGGTGTGTGTGTTAGCAATTCGATGAGCACTTCGCATTTTGTTGTGTTTGAACGATTGTATTTATTGATTGTTCACAAGCCAAGCAACATTCCCGTGTATTCCACGTGGTTGTAATAAATCATGTCTTACATAAAAATGATTCACAAACTTTGACTTTAAATGTGAGAACAGCATTAAATGGAACACTGAGAGTGTACTTCTGTTTTTCACTTTCCCAAAAAGCTTAAACCAATCTATCATCACCGAAAGCACCTATTTCCCTCACAAACCAACCCCTCTAGTATCCCATCTTCTCCGGGGGTGGCGGCGTAGCGACATTAAAACCTGCCGGTGGCGGGGGAGGAGCCGCATCACCATGACCTTGGTCATAACCTTGACCTCCAACAGCCGCATCGTAGGGAGGAGGAGCAGCGCCTTGAAATCCCTGCTGCAGCAGAAGCGGGCGCTGAAAGAACAGCTTGCACGTTTGCACCACCGTTGTCATGCCGACCAGTTTGGTGTCTGGCGTCTCCAGGATGCAGGCTAGTTCCCACCCCTTGTTCCCCATGTCCTGGATCACCGGCTCCCAGTTGGCTGAGGTGCGGCTGCCGCCAAAACCGGCCTTGATTTCGATCTGGTGGTCGACCACTGTGCCTTGGTACACGGGCCTGGGGTCGTTCATCCGCGACACTGGCTTCTCAAACATCCACATGGAGTTGAGGGTGGATTGACCGCTGAAACCGTGCGCCTGCGAACACACACACACAAAGGATACAGTGGAACCCCTTTCAAGACACCCAACTCTAGTTTTAAGACCTTCCTCCCCTACCTCCACCCCCTCCCCTTTTTTTGTGGGGTGCATTTTGTGCCAATCAAAAACCGGAAAGAAAAAAATGTCTCACACACACACACACACACATACATTCACACACACACACTATTGTTCCTAAAGTGTGCTGCACTTATTTCTAGCCATTCCTGAGGTTGAAGTTTCTAAGCTTCTGGTTACCTGTGTATGTGTTGTCATATCCATGAAGATTTCAATGGTTACCTGTGTATGTGCAGTCATATCCATGAAGATTTCAATGGTTACCTGTGTATGTGCAGTCATATCCATGAAGATTTCAATGGTTACCTGTGTATGTGCAGTCATATCCATGAAGATTTCAATGGTTACCTGTGTATGTGCAGTCATATCCATGAAGATTTCAATGGTTACCTGTGTATGTGCAGTCATATCCATGAAGATTTCAATGGTTACCTGTGTATGTGCAGTCATATCCATGAAGATTTCAATGGTTACCTGTGTATGTATCGCCATATCCATGAAGATTTCAATGGTTACCTGTGTATGTATCGCCATATCCATGAAGATTTCAATGGTTACCTGTGTATGTGCAGTCATATCCATGAAGATTTCAATGGTTACCTGTGTATGTGCAGTCATATTCATGAAGATTTCAATGGTTACCTGTGTATGTGCAGTCATATCCAATAAAATTTCAATGGTTACCTGTGTATGTGTGGTCATATCCATGAAGATTTCAATCAGTCTCCATCCCTGGCCAAGGTTTTGAGCCAAGGCACCGATCCAGTCGCAATGTACTTGAGGCACGGGTCTGAATCCCATCTGAATGGTGACGCCGATAGGCACGGACACACAGTTGTAGACATACTTTTCTGGCGTCGGTGTTTCTGGCACTTCAAAGAACAGATCCACTCCCATCACTGAGGAAGAAAAAAAGCATGACATAATATAGGGCAGTGGAACCTCTGTATTAAGACCCTCCATTTTCAGACCTCTCTAGTTTTTTTGTACACCTCTGGAACCCCCCCACACACACACACACACACACACACACACACTTTTATGCCCAATTGCTTTTTCAGATTTTCTTTTCATAGCCTCTGTAAATTTGCCCCCATTTTAAGATCTAATAAACAAAAGGGTAAAGAGGATGAAAGCCGCTTGTTCATTTCAATATACGTTATTTGCGTTTTTGACCAAAATATGACATTTTACACAGATCGAGACAGTCATTGCTCTCCGAGACCGCGATAGCGGTCGAGGTTCTTCTTCTTCTTCGTTCATGGGCTTAGACTCCCACGTTCACTCAAGTTTTAAGCACAAGTGGAGTTGTACGTGTATGACCGTTTTTACCCCGCCATTCAGGCAGCATACGCCGATTTCGGGGGAGGTATGCTGGGTATTTTCGTGTTTCATGGATTACAGGATCTTTTCCGTGCGCACTTGGTCTTGAGCTTGCGTGTACACACGAAGGGGGTTAAGTCACTAGCAGGTCTGCACATAAGTTGACCTGGGAGATCGGAAAAATCTCCACTCTGAACCCACCAGGTGGCAGCGACCGGGATTTGAACTCACGACCTCCCGATTTGGAGGCCGACGTCTTACCACCACGCCACTGCGCCCGTCTAGCGGTCGAGGTGAACAATGACTGTCGAGATCTGTGTAAAATGTCATATTTTGGTCAAAAACGCAAATAACCTTTATGTATCGATCGAATTGCTTTCAGGTACTGACTTTGTTGTTGTTTTGATGATTGAACGAGCACACACACATGCAATCAAACGCATAAGCTTCATATTTGGGCGTTTCAGGTTGACCGAAACTTCAAAGGAACTACAAAACACACGTCATGTACTGACTTTGTTGTTGTTTTGACGATTGAACGAGCACACACACATGCAATCAAGCACATGACGTGTGTTTTGTAGTTCCTTTGAAGTTTCGGTAAACCTGAAACGCCCAAATATGAAGTTTTGTAGGCCTCTGACGTCACATGGCTCAAAGAAGGGAAATCCAATGTCCAATCGATACATTGCTTGTTAGCCTCTCAGTTCTGCATAACTCTGACTTACTCTATTGCACATGTTGTATCCATTTAGAGCGCTTACTTCCCTTTGTTAATCAGATTTTTAAATAGTGCTCTGCCTCATTTGCTTAAGATTCGCCATTTTAAGACTCCCTCCTTTTTAAGACCTGCATTTTCTCAGATTTTGTGAGGCCTTAAAAGAGGGTTCCACTGTACAAGTATAAACTCACTGGGTGAAACGCCGCGCATGGCCATGCCAAAGTTCTGCTGCTGTTGCTGTCCGGTCATTTCGATACAGACGAGACGCCCCCCGTCCTGCGTGTTGCGAGCGATGCTCTGCAAAAGGTGGCTTGTGTCCGACATGATGGTCTGGTTGTTACTAAAGGAGATGATTCCTGTGTACACCCTCTGCAGCTGAAGCACAGACTTCTCAATTCGCAGCTGCCATCTTTCTCGAGGCGGGACACTTGGGTAGCGGCAGAAAATGCCCTGGAAACCAAGGACAGGAAAAGTTGTACATATGCTATATTGTGCAATACAGTAGAACCCCCTTTTAAGACCCCCCCAATATAAGACTTCCTCTCTCTTAAGACCTTAGTTTCTCAGATTTTCTCTTCATAGTATCTGTAAATGTACCTCCATTTTAAGACTCCCTTCTTTATAAGACCTGATTTTCTCAGATTTTCGGAGGTCTTAAAAGGGGGGTTCCACTGTAGCAGAACAATGGTGACTGCGCGTGAGAGCGAGAAATAAAAAGACCAACAAATATTGTACTTACGTAAGTACAGGTTTTTTTGGTCTTTTTATTTGTTTCTTGTGCCAGACCTGTGTACCTTTATTATTTTGGAGCAACTTATAACTATTTTTTAGACTTTTTGGGGGGAAAAATACTCCATTTGAGTCCAGACTACGATTTTCAATTTTGCTTCAAATTAGGTTTGTGTTGCTAATGTTGGCGTTTGTAACCACTGGGTTACTATTTTGGTCATCAGATTACTATTTTTTGTCTTGACCATTACTCTTGTCAAGTGTTGGGGGTAAACAGGTCTGCTTGTGCGCTTTTGGGCTAAAGGGACAACATAAAGTCAGTGTTTTGAACCCAACTCTGTCTTCTGCTAGCTATAGTGATAGACCTAAATGTAAATAATATCAAACATGGAGACTACCATGCGAACTGAGGAAGAAAACAAACTTTGTTTGTTCCGCATAGCTATATAGACCGTTTAGGTATCTGAGGAGCCCTTGCGAAATATCAGTGAGACATAGCTCTTTGTTATGCTTTGGGGGCGGGGATGTAGCTCAGTCGGTAGCGCGCTGGATTTGTATCCAGTTGGCCGCTGTCAGCGTGAGTTCGTCCCCACGTTCGGCGAGAGATTTATTTCTCAGAGTCAACTTTGTGTGCCGACTCTCCTCGGTGTCCGAACACCCCCGTGTGTACACGCAAGCACA
This sequence comes from Littorina saxatilis, assembly GCF_037325665.1. Taxonomy (NCBI): domain Eukaryota; kingdom Metazoa; phylum Mollusca; class Gastropoda; order Littorinimorpha; family Littorinidae; genus Littorina; species Littorina saxatilis. Next base: position 1,451,146 of record NC_090250.1, on the reverse strand, counting down.
AGACCAAGTACGCACGAAAAAGATCCTGTAATCCATGTCAGAGTTCGGTGGGTTATAGAAACACGAAAATACCCAGCAGCATGCTTCCTCCGACAACGGCGTATGGCTGCCTAAATGGCGGGGTAAAAACGGTCATACACGTAAAAATTCCACTCGTGCAAAAAACACGAGTGTACGTGGGAGTTTCAGCCCACGAATGCAGAAGAAGAAGAAAGAAGAAGTTATGCTTTGAAAGTCGCAAGATCTACAATCATCGGCCTCCGCAGCACTGGCGAAATAGCCAAACAACATGCTTTGCTATTGCTTTCAAGTTTGCTAGAGCTTGGATAGGGTTTATTGGATGAAAGAGACGTTAAAAAAAAAACCCAACCATAGTGCATGGTACCTATGGTGAAATGACATAGTTATGACTGCTGAAATTATCAATTGTCTTTTCATAACAGGAAGTCCTTACTCTAACAACTTGTTTGGTACACCTATGAATTTGTTGAAAAAAATGGTACATTTCCTTCCAAACCCAGCTTAACCTTATCAGTATCACCATCACAGGGCCGGGTCAAGCCGACTTTGAGTGGTTTGGTTTGGTTGATGCAAAACAATTGTCGTCGTCGTTGTCATCATCATCATCATCATCATCATCGTTGCCGTCATCGTCATCATCATGATCGATCATCAATAATTATCATCGTCAATAATCATCGATTGTCAATAATCACCGCGATTTACCTGAAAGCTCAAGGCAACAGACGGGTTGAAAAGCCCTTGATGTTGCTGTTGGCCAGGGATTTTGTAGAACGACAGAAGCCGATATCCCTCCTGGTACTGTGCAGCAAGAGCAGGGTAGTACTGATCGATGTTGCTGGTAACCATCGGTGATTGTGAGAAACTGAACGTCAACTGTGTGCTTATCATCACCTGCCAAGGAAAAGAAAAAAATCAATAAATGAATTCGAATTGTTCCAACTGATAAAAGAATAGGGAAAGAATTAAGAAAGAGCCTCCCCTGGATGGATTTTTTCTCCCCCCCCCCCCCCCCCCCCAAAAAAAAAGAAAAAAAGACTTGTTTGTGTTTGGTAGTTTCTTTTCTTGTCTACATTTTCATTTTTTAAACCTTTTCTTCAGTTACATGGAAAATAAACGTACAAACAAACGGTAATGGCATGCAGCTACATGTACAGTGGTACCTGCGATGAAAGGACACCCTGGGGACTAGGCCCTCAACTACAGGTGGCCTAACTGTCACAGTGTTGTTCTCAAGCCTCCATCTTTGGTCACTGACAAATAGTTTTTTGATCTGACGCATTGCTCTGACCCCTGGCTGTTAGACCGTCGTTTTGTTGTTGACATGTATGGGGCCTTTGAGTTTAAACCATCAATTTTCATACTAAATGAACAAAGCCAGGGCATTAGGATCTATACTTAGTTTTAATCCAGGTCCAACTGATGTCCTAGCTATTGCCGTCTGGGAACAACACTGCTGTCATGACAGAAATATTTATAGACCAAGGGACAACAGAGTGCGTGTGTTCTTTTACCGGATCGAGGGGACTCACAGTGCAGGTACCACTGTACAAACTGTAGCTATCTGTGCTGGTACCACTGTACAAACTGTAGCTATCTGTGCAGGTACCACTGTACAAACTGTAGATATCTGTGGGTACAGTGGAACCCTTTGTATAAGACCTTCAAAAATCTGAGAAAATAATTTCTTAAAAATGAGGGAGCCTTAAATTAAAATGGGGATATCTTCTTCTTCTTCGTTCATGGGCTGAAACTCCCACGGTCACTCATGTTTTTGCACGAGTAAATTTGCATGTGTATGATCGTTTTTACCCTGCCATTCAGGCAGCATACACCGTTTTGGGGGGAAGCATGCTTGGTCTTTTCGTAATTCTATAACGCACCAAACTCTGACATGGAATACAAAATAGCGGTATAAATCTAGACCAGAGCTTATGACAAAAACAAAAAGGGAGATAGTCTTTAAAAGGGGGTTCCGCTGTACACGAGACACAGGTAAATTAACTTACCTGTGTGTTGACAAACTGGTACTGTGCAGGTGGGCCTGGGTAAGGTGGTTCCTGTTGCTGATGCACAGGTGGGGGAGGCTTGGTGGACAACACCTTGCCACCTTGCTTGGAGCTGTCAGCACCCATCTTATATGGCTAAATGTTGTTAATCTGAAACGTAACAAATCAAACAAGATTCCAGAAAATTCTTGTACAGAAAGAGCAAAGCTAATGCAGTACATCAGTCCTTTCCCTCCACTCCCTGTTCGAAAACAAGATAATCTCTATTAGTTGTGTCTAATGTCATCCATAATAATGAATGCTACCTTGGACAATTTCTTACAGTGACAGTGACACAGGGGTCGATATATATGTCTCTTGCCGTATTGGCGATCGGGTTGTGATACTGATATGATAAGTTTGTGAACATCCAATCCACCTAGACTTTTAATGTTGCGAAATGGCAAATGACATACAATGCAATGTTTGCCACTATGTTTGTTTATCTCTAACTCACTCAGTTACTTTCGTGATTTCGCAACTTGCGAGGTTACCTACCTTGCGAAATCAACGCAGGTAAGCTTCCTTCGCTGTGAAAGGAGAGAGCTCTATGTTTACAAGTAAACAGGAAGTAGGCCTAAATATCAGCACGCACATGCGTACTAGCTGACGGGTTAGCAGACGACACAACAGGTGGCTGTGCCAGAGTGAACACACACGCGCACACACACATATTCAAAATGAATCAATACAAACTATTATTAAAAAAAACTTTTTTTTAAACGAAACAACTGTGTTGTTTTTGTCAATTATTTCAAGCAATTATGTTTTTAATTTTTTTTTAGATTAAAAAGATTTTGAATCTAAAACTGACTAGGGTGATGCAACTTGTTTTATTAGTTTCGTGCTACTCTATATATTAGTGTGTGTGTGTTTTTTTTGTTTTTGTTGTTTTTTAGAATCAAAACTTTTAATGTTCGTTTTCCGTCTTCACTAAGACAGCTTCTTTGATAAGAAAATACAGGCAATACTGACTGTTACAGTATACACTCAATACATACACTGCACAATAGGGCCTACACGCAGTCTGAAATGCCAGCCCTGTAAGTAACGATCTTAGTTGTCTTACTCACCGACTTTCTTCTTCTTCTTTAATTACCTGACATCCAAGTAGGATGCGCGATAGTTAATTACGACTCGTGAGATGTGCAAGTTATCGATCAACGGCTTTTAACAAGAGAAATGACCTTTCTTCATGGCACTGTGACCTACACGTATCTCAGTTTCTCTCAGGCACCGCCCTTCTCGTGTGAACATTCCGACTCGATTTCATTCCCTCACTTCTCAAGATTTACGCGGTTCGTGACATTTCCAGGGCATCGATGTTCAATGAAAATAACTGCGTTCCGTTGTGACTTCTGCAGCGACACGCTTGCACATTGTCGGCTACTTTGTTTCGTGGCATGGAGATCAAGACATTCTTTAAAGCTACGCTATCCACATACAGAACTTCCCGTTTGTCAAAATTCTAAAGCCGCCTCGCTGAGTAGCCTTAATGATTATTTTCATGTTCCATTTCATTTTCATTACTTTACTGTCCCATCGCTGGGAAATTCGGGTCGCTTCCTCCCAATGGAAAGCTAGCAGCAACGGAGTCGCGCTACCCAGGTGTCTGCGTGTTTAGGTGTATTCAGCCACCTGCACTTATGACACTGGGAATGACCAAGGTCTTAATTATGGGGGCGAGGACGCCCCCATTCTATACGGATAGTTTAGAGGTTGACCATGGGCAGCGCCATTTTGTTGTGAAATACGTCATCAGTTTGTGTACACAGGAAGTTGTGACATCCGTCACCCTATGGGAGGGGTGAAGGCAACATTGTTCATCTGTAGAAAGTTGTGAAATCCGTCACCCTATGGGAGGGGTGACGTCAAAATTGGTCATCACAGAGTTTGTGTAACACAGGAAGTTGTGAAATACGTCACCCTATGGGAGGGGTGACGTCAAAATTGTTCAACAAAAACATGATATGTCGCATTGTGCAGGGTCAACTGCAACAAACTCAAACCGAGCCATTCATACCTAGCTGTATTTGAGTGACTTATATACCCGACATTTTTATTTCTTATTTTTAGCACAGGTGTAGGAAAAATCATGAACCAAAATGTTATTTATTTTCTAATTTAACATTTTTTTTACAAATATGACCATGGTCTTTTAAACATACAGTGACATTAAACATTGTTATGTTAAAAAAAAGAAAAAAGAAAAAAAGCTTTTGTGCACAAATCAGAAAATACATTGTACATTTTACCTACAGGCCAAACAGTGTCTGTTGGCGGCAAAGGGCCCAGCAAGTTGCTATTTTTAGATCGATTAAAAGTTGTCAAGAACAGGCGCTTACATTTGGATGTGTCCACTGATAGTAGGTTTGGTTGTGATCAATCAGAATGATGTAGGAATAAAAATGTATGACAGTTTGGTATGATGACATGTAATTCAAATATGCTGAAATGTAATATTATACATGATATAATATTATTATGGCTGTTGCCATGACCATGAACCCCAAGAAAGGTTTAATGTTATGTAAAATCAAAATACCAAAATCAAGCACCTACTAATCTGATCTACGGTGCGGCTTGGACCTAATATGGATGGACACGCAACTCGCTCAGCCAGCCAGCGCTGCGAGACTTACAGCGGCCAACTTCGCCGCGGCGCGCTCACTGGCTCAGTATTGAACTTGCGTCAAGGCCGATGCGCGTAGATTCCCAGAATGTTTACTTTCGGTTAGATTCTTCGACAGCATTCGCAGAGGTGACTGCCGTATTGTGTACCGCAGTCAGAAGTAATTTATTACTTTTGGGAGTTTAGTAACGTGATATCAGTTTTCAATTGTTCGTTCACTTATATTGCTTTCAGATTTAACACACAAGAAACAGTAGCACGGTTTTCGTTGCGAAAATGTGCATTGGCAGTGCTACGCGATCGAATTGTGTATTATGTACACGCGGTGTTCTTCTGGAAAAGACCGCGTCAGTCGTTCAGCCCGCGAGCGGTGGGATGGGGGGGTTCACATGGTTTGTTTGTTTCAGAACCACACCCATATACACACATTTCACATGTAAACCATTTGTCCGCCCCCTGTCGATATTTATCGACTAAGTTCCTTGTTGTGCCATTGTGGTGACACTGACGGGGGTAGGACATGGCTTCCGTCTCTGGGTCCGCTGCACATAAAGTTAGTTGACCCGTGTCCGTCCCGGCCCGAATTCGGAACCCAGGCTGCGACCTTCCGATCACAAGTCCAGCGTTCTACCAACTGAGCTACCTGAGTTAAAGGCACACTGAGTACGCGGCCTCCCGTAAACCATCATGCACAGATACTGCCATGCGGCCTTCACACGTTTTGGATCGTTTTATAAAAAAATAATTTTAATTACAATTTTCAGATTTTAATGACCAAAGTCATTAATTAATTTTTAAGCCACCAAGCTGAAATGCAATACCGAAGTCCGGCCTTCGTCGAAGATTGCTTTACAAAATTTCAATCATTTTGCTTAAAAAATGAGGGTGTGACAGTGCCGCCTCAACTTTTACAAAAAGCCGGATATGACGTCATCAAAGACATTTATCGAAAAAATGAAAAAAACGTCTGGGGATATCGTACCCAGGAACTCTCATGTCAAATTTCATAAAGATCGGTCCAGTAGTTTACTCTGAATCGCTCTACACACACACACGCACAGACAGACAGACACACACACACACACACACACACACACACACACACACACACACACACACACACACACACACACATACACCACGACCCTCGTCTCGATTCCCCCTCTATGTTAAAACGTTTAGTCAAAACTTGACTAAATGTAAAACGAATTAAGAATAAAAAAATCAAAATAAAAAAGAGGAATAAAAATTATAATTTTATATTTCTGATCTGCAATTGCTTTTCGAATAAAACAAAACGAGGAATTGAAGCCTATGTTTTCTTATAAATATTTATGCACATGTTGCCAACCAAAATAATTCGATTCAATTCTTTCAACAGAGTTGCTTGCATTTTTCGATTTTTAACACCAAACATAATTTCGTGCACTGTTAACTCTATTTGTTTATCCAGATGTACCCAAATATAAAATTCTATCTGTTTCCAAAACTCAATCACCACTGGGCAAAAGAGAAAAAAGTGTTCTATATAATCAACGCTATTACTACAATATGAACAGACATTGTCCTCCACAACTTTCATTTTACATAACATAATGTTTGTGGGATAAATATTGTGAAGTAATTTCCATTGTAATACACGCAACCTTGTTTCTTTAACCAATTCAAAACTAATCAGCCAGTCTTTCTTATCAATTTCATAATTAAATTTCCTCCTCCAAAAGCCAATTGCACACGGTTCAACAACTTTCATACTTACTAATTCTTTTCTAAACTGTTGTGCGCTGTGTACTTTCTTACCACGATATGAGGGGATATCCATCAAATCAATTTCTTTCTTTCCGTGCATCGTATTATGCATTACATTCAGAACAACAGCACGAACCATGTTATATTCCAAAATTCTCCGTGGGGATTTTCCTAAAACATCACAAATGAACTGATAGGAAACAAATTCGTTTCTGTATAAAACATCATGTACACTATTAAGACCCTTTCTCGCCCAATCTTCAAAATACAGTACATTTCGGGCATAAGCAAAACATTGGTTATTCCATAAAAGCGGATTAAATAAATTATCATCAATACATAAGCCTACGTTGTTATCAAGCCAGGTTTTCAAAACAATTTTCCAAAATTTGGATTTGACAAGTTCACTCCCCTTTAGTCTACGAAAATGAACATTTGAATAAAAACATTCACAATTTGAGCCGTACATTGAAAACACTGACTTTGGAACACATTTCCACTTATCCGTGACTTTGAGGGATGTCAGTCTGACAGCCCATTGTAATAACAAGTCGCGTAAGGCGAAAATACAATATTTAGTCAAGTAGCTGTCGAACTCACAGAATGAAACTGAACGCAATGCAACGCAGCAAGACCGTATACTCGTAGTCCACCGCTCACGGCATAGGCAGTGAAATTGACAAGAAGAGCGGGGTAGTAGTTGCGCTAAGAAGGATAGCACGCTTTTCTGTACCTCTCTTTGTTTTAACTTTCTGAGCGTGTTTTTAATCCAAACATATCATATCTATATGTTTTTGGAATCAGGAACCGACAAGGAATAAGATGAAAGTGTTTTTAAATTGATTTGGACAATTTAATTTTGATAATAATTTTTATATATTTACTTTTCAGAGCTTGTTTTTAATCCGAATATAACATATTTATATGTTTTTGGAATCAGCAAATGATGGAGAATAAGATAAACGTAAATTTGGATCGTTTTATAAATTTTTATTTTTTTTTACAATTTTCAGATTTTTAATGACCAAAGTCATTAATTAATTTTTAAGCCACCAAGCTGAAATGCAATACCGAAGTCCGGCCTTCGTCGAAGATTACTTGACCAAAATTTCAACCAATTTGGTTGAAAAATGAGGGCGTGACAGTGCCGCCTCAACTTTCACGAAAAGCCGGATATGACGTCATCAAAGACATTTATCAAAAAAATGAAAAAAACATATGGGGATTTCATACCCAGGAACTCTCATGTCAAATTTCATAAAGATCGGTCCAGTAGTTTAGTCTGAATCGCTCTACACACACACACACACACACACACACACACACACACACACACACACACACACACACACACGCACATACACCACGACCCTCGTTTCGATTCCCCCTCGATGTTAAAATATTTAGTCAAAACTTGACTAAATATAAAAAGGATGCCTGCATGTGTTTCAAATCAATCACATTTAAACCACCATTTTCGACATCACTACACAATATTATCCTTTTAACCTTTTCAAATGCCTTTTTACATTTAGTCAAGTTTTGACTAAATGTTTTAACATAGAGGAGGAATCGAGACGAGGGTCGTGGTGTATGTGTGTGTGTGTGTGTGTGTGTGTGTCTGTCTGTCTGTTTGTCTGTCTGTCTGTGCGTGTGTGTGTGTAGAGCGATTCAGACTAAACTACTGGACCGATCTTAATGAAATTTTACATGAGAGTTCCTGGGAATGATATCCCCGGACATTTTTTCGATAAATGTCTTTGATGACGTCATATCCGGCTTTTTGTAAAAGTTGAGGCGGCACTGTCACACCCTCATTTTTCAATCAAATTGATTGAAATTTTGGCCAAGCAATCTTCGACGAAGGCCGGACTTCGGTATTGCATTTCAGCTTGGTGGCTTAAAAATTAATTAATGACTTTGGTCATTAAAAATCTGAAAATTGTTAAAAAAAATAACAAAATTATAAAACGATCCAAATTTACGTTCATCTTATTTTTCGTCATTTCCTGATGCCAAAAACATATAAATATGTTATATTTGGATTAAAAACAAGCTCTGAAAATTAAAAATATAAAAATTATGATTAAAATTAAATTTTCGAAATCAATTTAAAAACACTTTCATCTTATTCCTTGTCGGTTCCTGATTCCAAAAACATATATATATATGATATGTTTGGATTAAAAACACGCTCAGAAAGTTAAAACGAAGAGAGGTACAAACAAGTCACGTAAGGCGAAAATATAACATTTAGTCAAGTAGCTGTCGAACTCACAGAATGAAACTGAACGCAATGGAACGCAGCAAGACCGTATACTCGTAGCATCGTCAGTCCACCCCTCACGGCATAGGCAGTGAAATTGACAAGAAGAGCGGGGTAGTAGTTGCGCTGGGAAGGATAGCACGCTTTTCTGTACCTCTCTTCGTTTTAACTTTCTGAGCGTGTTTTTAATCCAAACATATCATATCTATATGTTTTTGGAATCAGGAACCGACAAGGAATAAGATGAAAGTGTTTTTAAATTGATTTCGAAAATTTAATTTTGATAATAATTTTTATATATTTAATTTTCAGAGCTTGTTTTTAATCCGAATATAACATATTTATATGTTTTTGGAATCAGCAAATGATGGAGAATAAGATAAACGTAAATTTGGATCGTTTTATAAAAAAACATATTTTTTTTTACAATTTTCAGATTTTTAATGACCAAAGTCATTAATTAATTTTTAAGCCACCACGCTGAAATGCAATACCGAAGTCCGGGCTTTGTCGAACATTACCTGACCAAAATTTCAACCAATTTGGTTGAAAAATGAGGGCGTGACAGTGCCGCCTCAACTTTCACGAAAAGCCGGATATGACGTCATCAAAGACATTTATCAAAAAAATGAAAAAAACATATGGGGATATCATACCCAGGAACTCTCATGTCAAATTTCATAAAGATCGGTCCAGTAGTTTGGTCTGAATCGCTCTACACGCACGCACGCACACACACACACACACACACACACACACACACACACACATACACACACACACAATACACCACGACCCTCGTCTCGATTCCCCCCTCTATGTTAAAACATTTAGTCATAACTTGACTAAATGTAAAAAGCGTGCTATCCTTCTCAGCGCAACTACTACCCCGCTCTTCTTGTCAATTTCACTGCCTTGTGACCACAAGCGGTGGACTGACGATGCTACGAGTATACGGTCTTGCTAAACAATTGCAGTGCGTTCAGTTTCATTATGTGAGTTTGACAACTTGACTAAATGTTGTATTTTCGCCTTACGCGACTTGTTATTCTTACATTTAGTCAAGTTTTGACTAAATGTTTTAACGTAGAGGGGGAATCGAGACGAGGGTCGTGGTGTATGTGTGTGTGTCTGTCTGTCTGTGCGTGTGTGTGTAGAGCGATTCAGACTAAACTACTGGACCGATCTTTATGACATTTTACATGAGAGTTCCTGGGTATGATATCCCTGGATAATTTTTTCTTTTTTTCGATAAATGTCTTTGATGACGTCATATCCGGCTTTTTGTAAAAGTTGAGGCGGCACTGTCACACCCTCATTTTTCAATCAAATTGATTGAAATTTTGGCCAAGCAATCTTCGACGAAGGCCGGACTTCGGTATTGCATTTCAGCTTGGTGGCTTAAAAATTAATTAATGACTTTGGTCATTAAAAATCTGAAAATTGTAAACAAAAATTTTTTTTATAAAACGATCCAAATTTACGTTCATCTTATTCTTCATCATTTCCTGATGCCAAAAACATATGCTCTGAAAATTAAAAATATAAAAATTATGATCAAAATTAAATTTTCGAAACAAATTTAAAAACACTTTCATCTTATTTCTTGTTGGTTCCTGATTCCAAAAACATATAGATATAGATATGTTTGGATTAAAAACACGCTCAGAAAGTTAAAACGAAGAGAGGTACAGTAAAGCGTGCTATGAACCACAGCGCAACCGCTACCGCGCCAAACAGGTTCGTCACTTTACTGCCTTTTGCACTAGCGGCGGACTACGTTCAGTTTCATTCTGTGAGTTCCACAGCTTGACTAAATGTAGTAATTTCGCCTTACGCGACTTGTTTTCTTTCTTTTTCCACAAAAATCTAAACAACAGTCTATTAACTTCTGCTAATACTTTATCAGGGATCACAATTTAGTTGTGTTTATTTGCATCCGTAATAAAGTCATCATGTAATAAAGCTACCTGGGACCATCTTTGCGGCGATCTTGTATGTACTGTATTGTCAGTGATACTGTCGATAAGTTTGTGAACATCCAGTCTAGTGTGTATATATGTGTGTGTGTCAGTGTGTGTGTGTGTGCGTGTGTGTGTGTTTGTGCGCGCGCGCGCGTGTGTGTGTGTGTGTGTGTGTGAGAGAGAGAGAGAGAGAGAGAGAGAGAGAGAGAGAGAGATGGATGGATGGATGGATGGATGTTTTGTTTTACTAATCAATGAGTTGATTTTGACAATTTTCAAACAAATTAAATTGGTGCATAAAATCGAAATAAGTAAGGATGTGATAAATAGGGCATAACAAATACAAATGCAAATTATTAAGGCAAAATAAAGAAAGAGCCTGTCAAATCTTGAGTCATAAATATAAATATGAAAACAAAGCTTGGAAAGATGACTCATTTGACATTTGCAAACATAGGCAAACGACACCCAGACACAGATACACACACACACACACACACACACACACACACGCTCATTTGACATTTGCAAACATAGGCAAACGACACCCAGACACAGATACACACACACACACACACACACACACACACACACACACACACACACAGCGTGTGTGTGTGTATGAGAGAAAGATCGAGGGGAGAGGGAGAGAGAGAGAGAGAGAGAGAGAGAGAGAGAGAGGGAGAGAGAGAGAGAGGAATGGATGGTATAGGGGAAATAACTCCTCATTATGTTTCATCATCACTCCAACTCTATTTATTGTGATCTCCCTTGTTATGCTATTTGTCATTTCATCAGCTGTCTGCTGCAATACCAGTTGCACATTTTATCATGACCAACACATGCAACACATCCCACCTTTTTCTAATAGACCACGAGCTATAAAGTCTTGAGACCAGTATTCTCCAAATTAGTTGAAGCAACAACTGAACGGTGATATTGCTGTGATACTTTGAGTGACTATATTGCACTACTGTTTTCTTACATGAAATTCAACTTACCATAACTGGCATAAGCTATAGTAACTGAAGCTTTGTGTGTGTGAGACATTTTCTGTTTCTGTTCTTGAGGAAATTACAAGAGGAAAACAAGAGGGCAAAGTCTTTTGGAGGCTGACAAATCAGGCAAGTTGTTTTGATTTTATGTGATTTATGTGATTTAAATTATAGCGAATTAATGTTTAATGTTTATTGTTAAAAAAATGTTTACATTTTTGTATGAAGCTTACTAGAGCAGAAAAACAATTTCGTAAAAGACAATTGGTTTTTGGACGCTTTATGGCAAAACAAGGGGACTAATATCTAAATGACTTCTTTAACTATTGAAATAAATTGTTTTGAGGAGTCCCCAGAAACTGAATCGAAGTGAACTGAAGTTATTCAATTAAACTAAGCCAAGTAAGTGTACTAGTTATTTACTTTTTGCTTGTGTGGGTGTGTGCAGATTTTGACATGGCGTCAGCAGCAGCTTCAATCATTCAGGTGGAAACCTCACCAAGCACAATGCCAGAGAACACTCAGCAGAACCAGCCGCGGACACTTCAAGCTAAAACGCCAGGACCTCTCAGTGACCCCAATTCATACGACTACAGACAGCATGGCGGTCACGGCTGGTGGGGAAGGCGCTGGCGACAACATGCACCTGTTGCTGAAGGAACCAATCCTGGCGAAAGTGTGCCTAATACTACGCCTGAACATCCAACGTATCAGACCACGGAGGCAGCAGATCCTCAGAATGCCGATTCCGGAAGACAGCATAGCAATCGACACTTCTGGCGTCACAACAGAAGAGGAGGGAATCATTTCCCCCAAGAGGGTCAGGTTCAAGAAGGGGATGGCTTCATGCGGCCTGGGATTCCCGGTTGCCATGAATATCGTTATCGTCATTTCAGGGCTCGTTGTTTCGGCAGAGGCCCTGAAGACACGTACCTTTTCAGAGAGTTTGATTTCCTGTGATGCAAAAGATGTACTCTGGCATAATAGATAATTTCCGAAAATAACTCCAGTTTTTATGGATTGTGGAAGAGTTGCTTTTCCTTGGAGACACCGAGGCAAAAATCACACGTGACATTGTAGGCCATACACTAGTGAGTGGCATGTTAACACACGTGACATTGTAGGCCATACACTAGTGAGTGGCATGTTAACACACGTGACATTGTAGGCCATACACTAGTGAGTGGCATGTTAACACACGTGACATTGTAGGCCATACACTAGTGAGTGGCATGTTAACACACGTGACATTGTAGGCCATACACTAGTGAGTGGCATGTTAACACACGTGACATTGTAGGCCATACACTAGTGAGTGGCATGTTAACACACGTGGTTGATAATCTGTGCATCAATGTAGAACAAGAACAAGACCAAGAACAAATGTTTATTGTCCTCAAACCAAAAAGGTTATTGACACATTGCTATGAATTCTAAAGCATTCTGCGACAAACCTTCCGAGACATATTTGAACATCTTTGTCCATAAATATTTCACTTGGTTTATAATTAAGATAATCTATATCAATATTAGTCACGTCTTTTTTAAACTTTTCTCTACTTTCATGGAATTTTACGCATTCATCCAGAAGATGATATTCATCTTCAACAATGTTACATATCATACACAAACGATTTTCTCTTTGGATGTTATGATGTCTTCCAGTTTCTATTTTTAGATTGTGACTACTGGTTCTTAATCGACTTAAAGCTGTCCTGTGATTTCGATTTTCTATCATTGTCAGATATGACTGAATTTCATATTTATCACATATATTTGAATAGAATCTTAATCTTGCACTTCCTTTTGATTTAGCTTTATTCCAAAAACGTATGTATTCACTTTGTAATTTCATTTGTATGGCAAATTGTAACTTTCTCGTATCAAAAGTAGATTGATTTTGCCAAACATGATTAAAGCCAAGTCTTGAAAGTGAACTTTTAATGAATGTGAGCCAAGAATCTTCTTTAGGGTTATTAAACATGTCATCATATACTTGATGAACCAATGAATCTCGTTTAGATTGTAAAATATGAGTCCAATAGGAAATGGTTTGTGTTAACATTCTTAGTGCTAATGGGAATCTACCTAATTCTGCCAGCACTGGTATACACATGGTTTTTCTGTGTACACCTAGCAGACAACGACAAAATTTTATATGGATGTCTTCAATCGTAGAATTTCTTGAAAAACATGATTCAAAAAACTTCTCGATGTTATCGATTGATTTGTTGGAATAATTGTATGGGAACCAAATACTTGATCCATATGTCAAGATTGGATTCACTAAAGAATCAAATAAATGTAAAGCAGTATCAATTTGAATATTTTCCGTTTTCTAAACATTCTCCTAAGCAAATGGCTTGCTTTATTGGCTTGTTTACATTGATGTTCTTGAGCTTTTTGTAAAGAACCATTTTGATTAAATACTATTCCTAAATATTTATACTGATCTGCAATTGTAATGAAAGTCAATCCACATTTAAACAGGGTCTTTACGTTTGTGTTTGTGCGACAAAAAACTAATACTTTGGTTTTGTCTGTATTAATTTTTAAACCCCATTTTTCACAATAATTATTTAGATGATCTAGTTTAGTTTGCAATCCTCCTTTTGTTTTGGACAATAATACGAGATCATCAGCGTATAGAAGACACGATATTTTATTTTTTGATTGTTTTCCTATGGGTGGGGAATCAAAATCAGGAAGATTTTCAGTAATGTCATTTATAAAAATATTAAAGAGAGTGGGGCTTAATGTGTTACCCTGTTGAACTCCTTTTTTTACTGTTATACTTGGTGATAGTCCATTTTTCATTTTTGTACAAATTGTTGAGTTTGTATACATGTTTTTTATTACATTGAAGCATCGACCTTTTATGCCAATTTTATTTAATTTGAGTAGTAGGGCATCGTGCCACACATTATCAAATGCCTTTTGAAAATCTACAAAACAAGCATATAATCTCCCATTTTTTGTTTTTATGATGTCATCAACTATTTTTTTAAGTATAAAAATCTGATCATCTGTTCTTAACCCTTTTCTGAAGCCTGCTTGTTCTTTGATCAATAATTCATTATCTTCTAAATAATTCGTTATTCTTGAATTGATAATTTTACAAAATAATTTTCCTAAGTTACTAGTCAGTGTTATTCCTCTATAGTTACCCGGGTTCAATGGATCGCCATTTTTATATATAGCAATACTTAAACCATTTTTCCATTCAACTGGATAATGTCCTGTATCTAGAATTAGATTAAATAAAGTTGTTATTATTTCTATGGTGCTACCAATACTTGCTTTTATAATTTCATTTGTAATATTATCATTTCCTGGTGACTTTTTGTTTTTTAAAGATCTACATTCTTTCATAATTTCTTTTTTTGTGATAGGTCGATCTAGATACGAATTATACTCTGATTTTTATTTGTTGTTTTTCATTTGAGATAATCTGTTTTCTCTCTTCTGTAACTTTAGTTTCCATACCTATCAACTTTTCCAAATGGTTGATCCATTTCAATGGGTTTATATTATGGTTATTTGATTTGATAGGTTCGCCCATTGATTTTAATTCTTTTAACGTTTTCCACATTGTACTTGGGTCTTTATTAAATTCATCATTTAATTTAGATACCAAATTGTTTTTAAAAATTCCTTTGGCTTTCTTTATTGTTGAGGTATACTTTTTCCTCATTGAGTAATATTTTTGACATAAAGTTTTATTAAAAGGATGTCTGTTTAGCGCATTTAACAATGATTTCAACTCTTTTCTTTGTAAATAACATTCCTTGTCAAACCATTTTTTATTGTTTTTCTTTCTTCTGGTTTTATTTTGTTTTCTTATTTTCTTACATAAACTTTGTTGTGCAATTTCTTGAAAAAACAATGTTAACTCGTCAGTTAAGTGGTTAATGCCAGTGCTGTTTGCTGTAAACTGGTCTTGTTTCATGTGTTGTGCTCGTTTCAAAATTTCAGATAGTTTGTCTTTAAAATTTGGGAGATTTAGTGTATGTTGTAGTTTGTCATTTGAATTATCATTCCACAAATATAATTCTTCAATATTTTCTTTCTCATTGTTTTTTTTCCGAAAATCTTTTGATTTGAAATTTTCTTTTGGGTTTCTATATGAGTATGGAAGCCGGATTTTTAATTCTAGTGGACAATGGTCTGAAAATATTTGCAAGTCCTTGACTTTCATATGCATAACATCTTTGAATAATTCTTGAGAGCACAGAAAATAATCGACTACGCTGGGTCCTTGAGGTGTATAACAAGTAAATTTTCCATAGATATCTCCAAGTGATCTTCCGTTTAAAATGAACAAATTATTGTTAAGAGAAATATTAACCAGTTTTCTACCATATTTATGCACCGTTTTGTCCATGGACAATCTACGGTGTAGACTGTCAGTTACATAATTAGAAGGTAAAGAATATCTTAAATTATCATCATCAAATTCAACGTAATCTATTAGTTCTCCCGTCCTTGCATTAAAATCTCCCATGAGGAGAATTGATCCTTGAGCAGATAGTTCTTCTAAATCAGTTTCTAGGTTATCCCAAAGTTTGTCAGTAAAATCTTTTCCAAAAGAAGAGTGTTCGGGGGGTATATATACACATCCAAGGAATATATCTGGTTCTGATTGTGTGTTACTTTGTGTGCATATTTGCATCCAGACAATGTCACTTGAGCTTCTTGGTAAAAGTTTTGTTTTGAGTCCTAAATTTTCCTTGATGAATAGACTTATTCCTCCTGATGAGCTGATTGCTTGTTTCCTTTTTGGACGTGGAAAGTTATGTGGTTTTGAAAAACCAGGAAGAAAAATGTCCTCTTCGTCTTTTTTATCCATATGAGTTTCCTCCAGTAAAACAATGTCATATTTGTCTAAAAAATCTATCACTTCTTGGTCTTTGAGTTTGTTTATTGTGTCTCCATCGATCTTTTGTTTAAATCCTTTAAGGTTCCAGGACAATATGTTTATAGAAGAAATTCGATTTTCAGACATAACAAGAAGGGCAAAGCCCATACGACTCACATGCTTGACCTAAACCTAGCAATGACATCATACACTAAGAACTGCTTTACACATTTTTCCTACCAAAATACATGTGACCTTGACCCAAGGTCATCCAAGGTCATGCAACACAAAGCTGTTAATTCAAGACATAGGAAGTACAATGGTGCTTATTGGCTCTTTCTACCATGAGATATGGTCACTTTTAGTGGTTCACTACCTTATTTTGGTCACATTTCATAAGGGTCAAAGTGACCTTGACCTTGATCATATGTGACCAAATGTGTCTCATGATGAAAGCATAACATGTGCCCCACATAATTTTTAAGTTTGAAACAGTTATCTTCCATAGTTCAGGGTCAAGGTCACTTCAAAATATGTATACAATCCAACTTTGAAGAGCTCCTGTGACCTTGACCTTGAAGCAAGGTAAACCAAACTGGTATCAAAAGATGGGGCTTACTTTGCCCTATATATCATATATAGGTGAGGTATTCAATCTCAAAAACTTCAGAGAAAATGTGAAAAATGTGAAAAATAGCTGTTTTTTAGGCAACATTTATGGCCCCTGCGACCTTGACCTTAAAGCAAGGTCAAGATGCTATGTATGTTTTTTGGGGCCTTGTCATCATACACCATCTTGCCAAATTTGGTACTGATAGACTGAATAGTGTCCAAGAAATATCCAACGTTAAAGTTTTCCGGACGGACGTCCGGACGGACGGACGTCCGGACGGACGGACGGACGGACGGACGGACGACTCGGGTGAGTACATAGACTCACTTTTGCTTCGCATGTGAGTCAAAAATGAATAAACAATCTTTAATGATGTTTTAAGAGTTCTGTTATTAATGTTAATACACGTATTCAATGAAATATCAAAGAACTATGGCACATGATCACGGGTATCTGAAATTGACGAAATTTTCGTCATAGAATGGAGCAAAGGGTCTTCCGGGGTGTCCTCTGATAGGTCCTTCATGAGGTCCAAAGAAAGGTCCTCTTGGAGGTGGACTGAAGAGACCTCTAGGTGGTCTGGGAGGTCCGTTGAAGGGTCTTCTGAAGGGAACGAATGGTCCTCTGGGCGGACCTCTGAAGGGTCCTTGTCCTTTTGGAGGTCTGCTGGGGGATCCTTTGAGAGGTCCCCTAGGTGGTTGATTGAAGGGCCCTCTGGGGGGAAATTCACGGAAAGTTCCTTTGAAGGGTCCTCTTGGCGATGCGTGGAATAGTTCTCTGGGATGTTCACTGACGAGTCTTCCTAGAGGTCTTCTGTCGGATCCGTTGAATGGTCCTCTGGGTGGACGTCTAGCTGATTTTCTTGAGTTCGTTTTGTCTTTTTGTTTTGTCCAGAAGAGGGTTTCGAGATGTTGTCCGATGTTGTGTGCCAGTGTGGCTGCTCCTCTCTGATTCGGATGTATCCCATCTCTGTGTTTCAATGCGATGAACTCGTGGTCAATGAATGAGACATCTTTTACATCTCTCAACTCGTCGAAGCAGATGGCATTGAAAACCTCCTTTTTCGAGTTCAGCGTGTCGTCTTTTGTTTGGAGGACCTTGCTAATGACGACTTTTATTTTGGGGAATTTTGCTTTTATCTTTGACACACACTTCTTCATTTTGACAGCTACTGTTTGAGCGTTCTCTGTTTTGATATCGTTCAGTCCGAAATGTAGTAGGATGCCATCTGGTGTTTTGTGTGTATTTGAGATGGTTTTGTATGCTGTTTCAACTGTGTTTGTTTTTCTTTTTGTGACATTCAGTCCATACTTTACACCTACTCTTTCGGGGTCAACGTCGTTGAGGATGCTGTCGTGTAAGATATACACAGTTGGATGTTCGTCCTCGACATGTTTTTCAATTTCCACGTCGTCGCTTGATGAATTGGACGACAAACTTGTCAGAGACTCAGAAGACATCGAGTCTTGAAATGTGATGTCATTCTCCTGTGCTTTGGTACTGTTGACCAAGACTTTCTCCGAAGGTTTTGGTTTTGGTTTTGGGGTACTACAATGCGTCATTTCCGCTTTCTTCTGTGACGCGTTTTTCGGCAGATGTTTGACGTCACATTTTCCCTTTCCATTTTTCACGCGCGGCGTGGCAAGCATGTCTTTAGAAGCAGACGGTCTGTCTTTGTTTGGATCCGTTTTCGGGGAGTTTTTGACTATGTCGGCAAATGATTGTTCGAAGCTACTTTTGTTGTTTCTCATGCTCTCTTTCTGTGTTTGAATACGTTTTATGTTGTCTGACAGTTCTTGAAATTCTTCATTGTGGTTTCTGTCGTTGTTCTCAAGCGTTTCTTGAACTTGAACTTGAACTTGAAGTTTACTATGTGGTAGGCTGTGTAGCCTTTACATAGGTCCTATTACTAGACTGTAGCATGCGTGGCGGGCTATTTTACAATCTAGACTAGGCAGGTAGGGTTGTACATAGAAGTACTGTGGCGCCAGAAATTGTCTATCCTGGTCTTAAAGCTGTTGACTGATGGCGCTGTTACTGCCTCTTCAGGCAAACTGTTCCAGGTGTTCACTACTCGCTGGGAGAAGTAATTGCTTCGTACGTTCAGTCTACAGTGGTCTTTGCCGAGTTTCAGAGAGTGGCCTCTAGTGTCTCCACTGCTGATGGGCTCAAAGTTTCGACTACATTGAGCATCGCATTCTGCAGGTTTTGTACAAGCCTTTTTGTTTGTGACATTTCAATCATCAAATGATCTAAAGTACCCTGAAGGCCTTCATTCGTGGCAGCCGCTTCCACTGATGTTGTTGTTTGCTGAGATTCGGTACTTATGACTTTTGAGACATCTTCTATGATCTTCTCATCGAGTGTCTCAACTGCACATCTCTCACATGTGTATCGTCTTTGTTTTCGTGAAAAAAGGCATATTTGATACACAGGCAGTTTTGTTGATTTCCAAGGGATTTTCCTTTTGCAATCTGCACATGTGAGGCTTCGTAGATGTTCTGAGCGTGTTTCTTTCGAATCTTTGTCATCTGTTCCATGGTAGCTATGATGGTTGCCAGGGTCACCGCCGTTCTCTTCTTCGCTCTGATCCTGATATCTCGCTTTCACCAGAGTTTCTTCATCACTCACTTGTATACTGTTGTTGTTGTTGTTGGTGGTGGTGTTCTCATCTTGCTGATCATCACCTTTATAGATGGTTGGCTTCGGTATTCCTGCCAGACGCATGGCATTGTAGGCTTCCGTTAGGGTCTTGTAGCTCTTGTGCACGGCCTTTGGAAATGAGTTGACCGATTTTGCTGTTTCATTCCAATTGTCAAATATACCAACAACCCTGCCTTTACTTACCGCATAAAACTTCTTTTCCACACCTTTTTTCCTGTTTGAATATTTAAGACGTGCCATAGTTCCTGTGATATTTCATTTTTTTGTCGGAACGGTTCAATTCATGATGAACTCACAAACTCATGACGTCATGTATGTGATCGCATTAGCATTGAACAGGGTCTGGAACAATATGAATATTCAATTTAAACATAAATGCCTATTTTTTAAAGATTTTATAAAACATAATATCTCATTTGTAAAGGATGTCATGAATGAAAATGGTATTATTATTTCTTTTGAAGATTTATGTGAAAAAGTGGGTTATACATCATCGAGGGCCCCAAAGGGGGGGTATCATCACGATCACGGGAAGGGAAATTTTAGCTTTCACGATCACAGTTACCTTGATTTTTGTTTTCACGATCACGAACACCAGTGGCAAATCACGGTCACGGTAAAAGTTGCATGTACAGAAAGCACGTGTCAAAGTAAACACAACCACACAGTAATTCGCTCCTCTGGATCTATTGTTTATTCAACACAAAGTGAGAACTGTTCCACTTTTTTATTATTATTTTTTTAATTCTCTTTCAAACACACATAGAAATACATATCATGATTTGTAATCAGTAACAAGAATGTTGTTTTCATTGTTTACTCTCTCACTCACTCTCTCTCTCTCTCTCTCTCTCTCTCTCTCTCTCTCTCTCTCTCTTTCTCTCTCTCTCTCTCTCTCTCTCTCTCTCTCTTTCTCTCTCTCTCTCTCTCTCCACTCATGCACATTCAACTCCCACACATGAATATATACTTGCACAATTTCACATTTCCAGAGCTAAATCTTATAAACCCATTTTCTCAAAAACTATTGGGTGGATTGAAATTAAAGTACATGTATGTGTGATGGGTTCTTTATTTTCAACTTTGCCATACAATTTGAGGTACACCATCGCCTGGTTTCATGGCCTTGAAAAACAAACAGGAATGCTGCAGGCCAAAAATGATTTTACCTGAAAGAAGCGCGCAGTGCCAGTGGTGAAGCCACAAGCCTGAGCCTGCGAAGCAGGCGAGCCAACTAGGGGGGTCCGGGGGCATTATTTGTTATTATTATTATTTGTGAGTATTTCTACGCACATACCCTCCCAGAGGGAGGCTCATGGCGTTTACAATATGCCGTGTGAGATGGAATTTTTTACACAATATATCACGCATTCACATCGGCCAGTAAATCTCAAGCGTGTTAGGCGAGTATATACTTTCACGGCCTATTATTCCAAGTCACACGGGTATTTGGTGGACATTTTTATATATGTCTATACAATTTTGCCAGGAAAGACCCTCTTGTCAATCGTGGGCTTTCAACACACCCAATTTTGACACATTTCCAAAAAATATCATTAAATATCTGATGCACTTACATTAAATTGGTTTGCTTTTGTGAAATATTTGATTCTTAAATGTTTCTAATTAACATAACATGTACGAGGGTAAATTTAACACATAATCCAAATATTTTCAAAGAAATTGGTATATTATTGGTTTTCAGAAAAAATGTGGCTCTTTGAGACACCAACACACTTTTGGGTGGGGTTGGAAACACACTTCCAGGTAGAAAACGGTTCATGGGAAACAACTCATCCTTTCTGGCCTATTTAGCAAACTGGCAGTGGAAACGATTGCCTCCCTTTACCGTCTCTGGTGTCTGTGAATTTTTTTTAATACATTTTTCTTCCTACCGCCAGTATACAGGTGCTATGTCGTGAAAAAACCCGGTTAAAATCTGTGCAATCTGGTGCATTCTGGGCATCATTTTCAGGGCTGTAATAGTGTTGTGATCTTGTTAAAAATCCCATTTTAGCCTCCCCCCACCACCATTCAACACACCTCCAAACTGGTGAAAACAACACTACTATGCGCTGGCCCGGTTGCGTTGCGCGATATTCACACGGATCGTTTTTGCGGAAAATTTTCAACTTCACCGGAATAAATTTGACTTTACCGGATTTTGAAAACGGCTTTATCGGATTTCCGGCAATTACCGGAAAAGTAGCATGCCTGACAAAATCAGTCCCCAACGAACATGACTTTGATCGTCTTTGACATGAGGATCAAGTGACCCAAACTGGTACGTCTCCCCGCCATTGTTTCTGAATTTAACCCATTTTTGATATTAAAGTTTACACTTACAGGCGCTAAAATAAATCCAAGCTTAATGCAAAGAAGCGACAATTAGAATCTATGCCAAGCGTGTCCACGTTGCTGGGATGAAAAACACATTTCTAGTTTCGGTTTTGGCTACACGCAGACTCGATCTCGAGCCAGTCGAGGTCACACTGAGCGAGTGACAGCCGGACGTGGCAATGTCGACAATGTCAATGATCTCACTCAAACTCAAAGATCTTGAACAAATTTCAAGATCTTTGCCAACATTCAGAACAGTCATAGAGCAACATAGATCAACATAACTTGATATTTCGTCTTCGGAAAGACCGACCCGTAGCCTGACCTTTCCACCAAGGAAGGCATTCTCGCCGCCTGCTTTGGTCTGGCTTGAATCCACAAAATATAACAGAAGTTCGATGACAGTACCGCTGCACGCCATTTTTGATCTTCGAATTCGAATTTGACTGAATGCACTCAAAACTTTTGCACGAAGCCCTTCCATTGGATGAAGTTTGGCAGACTTTTGCAATTTGCCTTCTGATTGGATCTCTTTTTTGTGTGATTGGTTCTCTTAAAGGGAAGCAATCGCTGTCAAAATCATATTTCTGAATGTGTTGTTGCTTCCCTTCAATCGGGATTGGCTCCTTGACGAATAGAGGATCATAGAGTGATACAGCTGTGAAAAATGTACGTTGAAAATAAAATGCTTTGCAATAATGCCCATCACGATCACGAAAACAAATGACGATCACGATCACGAGACTTGATTTTTTTGTCATCACGGATCACGGGCAAAGTCCCATCACGATCACAGAAATGGAAATTTCAGCAATCACGGTCACAGAAAGGTCAAAAAACGCCAATCACGATCACGATTTTAAACCCTTTGGGGCCCTCATCATCCAGACAGTTTGAATATAATGCATTATGCACAGCACTTAAATCCAGACGCACAGACACATTACCATATCAATATTTTACATTGCAGGATTTCATTATTAATGGTGGAAAAATAACAGCAAAGTTTATTAGAGCATGTTTAGTTGATCTTGATGTCCAGATTCCGAGTGCCTGTGATTTTTGGAAACGAAAACATAATGTAGATTTGGATAAAAGAAACTGGTTATTGGCTGTTAACAGCACAAAAGAAGAAAGATTACGTCTGCTGCACTGGAAATTATTACATAGAATATATCCAACCAATATTTTATTAAACAAAATGGGATTACGAACATCGAATAAATGTGAATTTTGTAATGAATTAGACACTCTTGAACATTTCTTTTTTAGTTGCCAAGAGGTGATGAAGGGTTGGAAAATATGTTAAGATTTTGTTTATAAGAAAATACATGTTGCCATTATTTTGAATGAAGAAAATGTATTTTTGGGTTATTTTAGGGAAAGTTTGAAAAATGATTATATTTATTTTGTGAATTATTGTATTTTAATCACCAAAATGACCATTGGAAAATTTAAATATGGGAAAAAGTTAGATTTGGGTGTATTATTGGATTAGGAATAAATTTATGTTATGATTATTTTTATTTATTTACTTAAACATATTAGTTTACTGATAAAGTTTGTTGATTTAAAAATGTACACATTTGACTGAGAAAAGAAAAGACCTATGAAGAAGGTTTGCTCCAAGCCACACACGAAACAAACAAAAAAAAGAAAAAAAAAGGGCAAAAATAATTGTACAAAAATGTAGTAGCAATCCTGCATGCAACTGAGGTTTAAAAAAAAAAAAAAAAAAGCATTGAACAGGGTCTATTAAGGGCGCTGAGACCATGTACACATGAATTAAGCACGAATGGTAGAGCATATACATACAATCACAGTGTGTGTGTGTGTGTG
This sequence comes from Littorina saxatilis, assembly GCF_037325665.1. Taxonomy (NCBI): domain Eukaryota; kingdom Metazoa; phylum Mollusca; class Gastropoda; order Littorinimorpha; family Littorinidae; genus Littorina; species Littorina saxatilis. Next base: position 1,427,157 of record NC_090250.1, on the reverse strand, counting down.
TGTGTGTGTGTGTGTGTGTGTGTGTGTGTGTGTGTCTGTGTGTGTCTGTGTGTGTCTGTGTCTGTGTGTGTGTGTGTGTGTCTGTGTCTCTGTGTGTCTGTGTCTGTGTGTGTGTGTGTGTGTGTGTGTGTGTGTGTGTGTGTGTGTGTGTGTGTGTCTGTGTGTGTGTGTGTGTGTGTGTGTGTGTGTCTGTGTGTGTGTGTGTGTGTGTGTGTCTGTGTGTGTGTGTGTGTGTGTGTCTGTGTGTGTGTGTGTGTGTCTGTGTGTGTGTGTCTGTGTCTGTGTGTGTCTGTGTCTCTGTGTGTGTGTGTGTGTGTGTGTCTGTGTGTGTGTGTGTGTGTGTGTGAGGTGCATAGAAGGAGAAAAAGAGCAAACTGCACTGTAATCTATTGTACATTGAAATGTTTTTATGTACGCCATACGATAATAGTTCAAATCTGTTGTGCTTATCCAAAAATCAACCTTTATCATTAAAATAATTAAAAGTAAGTTTCTTTCATCTTCCAATTCCCATCTGTATAACAATAAAACTTAGTGCATGAAAAAAAAGTTGAAAGTGGAATGTGTGTGTGTGTGTGTGTGTGTGTGTGTATACATACGATATGAGTACAAATCTGTTGTGCCCATCCCAGAATCAACCTTCATCATTAAAATTATGATAAGTAAGTTTCTTTTGACATCCAATTCCCACTGTGTGTGTGTGTGTGTGTGTGTGTGAGTGTGTGTGTGCAATGTATGCAAGCCTCCAACTCTTCACACACACACACACACACACACACACACACACACACACACACACACACACACACTCAAAGAAAACAAAAAATGTACCAGCGGACTCAAACAGGACACATATTATTGCAGCTTATTTTAATTCAAATTCTTTTTTGGTGTTTAGTAGTCAACAACTACTGGTAATACTTGTTGATTATCACATAATACAGTGGAGAGCTGATTTAACTTCGGAGAGCAAGTTTTGCACATTTTAAAACAGACACTTTGAATCATTCAAGTGTGTGCATCGCGAACACACACACACACACACAGAGACAGACAGACAGACACAAGCCGTATATATATATAGATAGATAGATAGATAGAAGATAGAAGCAATATGCCACAAAACTATAACTACTTGCAAATTATTGCATAGTTTAATCAGATAAATTAGACAACGGGGTCACACGGGTCTGGGTGGCCGAGTGGTAACGCACTTGCGCTCGGAAGCGAGAGGTTGCGTGTTCAGGCCTGGGTCAGGCCGCAATTTTCTCCCCCCTTTCCTAACCTAGGTGGTGGGTTCAAGTGCTAGTCTTTCGGATGAGACGAAAAACCGAGGTCCCTTCGTGTACACTACATTGGGGTGTGCACGTTAAAGATCCCACGATTGACAAAAGGGTCTTTCCTGGCAAAATTGTATAGGCATAGATAAAAATGTCCATCAAATACCCGTGGGACTTGGAATAAAGTAAAAAAATTCCATCTCACACGGCATTAAGTCTCAGGAAACATGAATACACGCATGCAGGAAAAAAAAAAAGAAATATGGGTAGCGCCGTATGTATGGCAGCTCGCTTTCCCCGGGGAGAAAGCAGCCCGAATTTCCATGAGGGTAACCTCACTGGACTGTAAATCTTATCCAATCCAATCCAATCCATTTGGACTAGGTTTTGACTCTAATTTCTTATATTGCAAAGTACTAGGTTTATTGCACATATACATTCCAAATAACTTCATATTTTCACAAATACAGCTGACGCCAATAAAAACTCATGCGTAACATAAATAATACCACAATGGAGTTGTTTTCTAAAACACAGTTTTCTTATATATATATATATGATCATACAAATGGAAGTAAGAAATACTTTAGGAGCATATACATCAATACTCACTTAATTCTCAGCAAAAAGTTTGTTCTTGCAGTAAGAGAAAGTTTTGTGTTATGTAGGGTATTACTACGCTGACTGGAACTGACAGAACTGTGAGTAATGCGTCACTACATGTAGTTCCAAAACAGCAAACAGCATTCAAATTGTACAGGAAACTTTAATGTTTTCCCATCTCTCTCTAAAAACAAATACCACTAAAATGGCCATATCCAAAAGGTCAGCAGGGTGACCAAGCCATGACAATGAATGACCAAGATATCAAAACCCAAACAGGTTAATAAATGTGATATATTTAAATTCACTGATAGTCTACAATATCATGGCATTGATGAATAGCATACATAATTGTAGCCCCTATTACAAACTGATCATCTTTCGCAGGACGATTTTTGCATTTTCTAATTATATATGTTACTAAAGTTACTGCATCTTTCTTTCTTTATTTGGTGTTTAATGTCGTTTTCAACCGTTCAAGGTTATATCGCGACGGGGAAAGGGAGGGAGATGGGATAGAGCCACTTGTTAATTGTTTCTTGTTCACAAAAGCACTAATCAAAAGTTACTGCATGCAGTTCATGTAATTGTATTCATATGAAAAGACTGACAGCCTCAGCATAACCATGCCACAACTGAAGCTCGAGTTCTGTTCACTGGCTTTGGAATCATTTAGTTTCGCAAATCAATTCTATTAGTACATTTATCCATGAGTCAGTCTACATTAGAAAACCCATGCACACAGCTTAAAAGATACAACTTCATCTCTTGAGACTGTAGTTTCTAAAGCTGACAAGCCACATGCTCACGTAAAAACCTTTTGTGTTGAGGTCAACAAAGTCTTTCTTTCTTTATTTGCTGTTTAACGTCGTTTTCAACCACGAAGGTTATATCGCGACGGGGAAAGGGGGGGAGATGGGATAGAGCCACTTGTTAATTGTTTCTTGTTCACAAAAGCACTAATAAAAAAATTGCTCCAGGGGCGTCGACAAAGTCAAGTCCATTCTTCTAACCAAGTTTTTCTCGTATATCCTGACAAAACAATGGCACGATCATGAGGTGGATAAAAATAAGACGACAACAGTATGGCAAAGTACTCAAGAAAACAAATGGCAACATGCCAATATTCAAAATGTCTTTGTCTAAAGACAAACATTAGCACCAAAATGTGACCCTCCACCACGAAATGAGTCGCATGTCACCTCGCGCGGTTCTGCCCTAGGCATAATATAAGTCCGGGGGTGTCTAGTAACAGTGTGAGGGTCACACCTCAGTCACAGGCTTATAACTCAAACAGTTTTCGCTCTTTTCTAAAACGGGTTTCACCACTGGATAAAGCATACAAAACTCTTTAGGAAAATGTAAAAATATGAAAATCATGCAAATGTGACATGTGACTCATTTCGTGGTGGAGGGTCACATATGGAATGCTCTGAGAACAAACACTTTCTTCTCGTCTCGCTTCATGATCTGATTTCTGTCAACAGCATAGAATAATGCCACTCTGATACTTACTCATTTATCACATCTATAACACTTGATCATGTATTGTATACACTCATCAACATATCGCCTCGCACAGAATTTCTCAAAATGTCTGCAATTCGCTCACATCATTTTATCACACATAATTATGTACTTATGACATTCTGGTCCTTATTTGGGAAAATATTGCTTCAACATGATATTGACTATTTACAGCATTTCTTTGTAGCTTCATGCAACCAAAACCAAACAAACAATTCATTATAAGCAACTATATGAATGAATATTTGTTTTATATTGTCTCTCTGCAAATTGTGGAAGAAACACACATTCAGGTTGCAAACACACACACACACACACTCTCTCTCTCTCTCTCCCTCCCTCTCTCTCTCTCTCCCTCCCTCCCTCCCTCCCTTCCTCTCTCTCTCCTCTCTCCCTCCCTCCCTTCTCTCTCTCTCCTCTCTCTCTCCCTCCCCCCTCTCTCTCTCTCTCTCTCTCTCTCTCTCTCTCTCTTCTCTCTCTCTCTCTCTCTCTCTCTCTCTCTCTCTCTCTCTCTCTCTCTCTCTCTCACTTTAGCATTGATGCACATACAAAATGTTGAGGTTAATATGCCTTCGCTTTTACAATCACACACAAAAAACACTGAGCACACAAATTGACCATTTCATCCTCAAAAACCAAAAACCAACATTGTGCATTGACCAAGTTAAGCTTCTGCTTCAACGTCTTTCAAAACCTGGACGAGGTTCGAGTACACATCTCGCGACGTTCTGATCTGTGATTCTGTGAAGGCCACCAATCCATCCTGCATTGTCAGTATGCGTTGCCTCATGAACGTTTTCAGCTGCAACAAACATTTATTTTTGTCCAGTCTTCGTCATACACTTCTTTCCAGCCAAATAAGGCAGCAACCAGACTGACTGTCCTAAGGATTTAGTACAATCATATGAAATATATTCCTGTGTGTGTGTGTGTGTGTTCGTGTGTGTGCACATGTCTCAGCATATTAATGTAAATGAGTGTGTGTGTGTGTGTGTGTGTGTGTGTGTGTGTGTGTGTGTGTGTGTGTGTGTGTGTGTGTGTGTGTGTGTGTGTGTGTGTGTGTGTGTGTATGTTTTTCTGCGTGATTGTCATTTTGTACAGTCCTGCAAGTGCTTGCATGCATACATGTACTTGAATGATTGTGCGATATAAGAGATACATGTACTTACTTCTTTCTTGGCATTTTCACAGCAGTGTGCGTATGCACCTTCTGCCGCAATCTTAGCTTCTTCTGCCTGTAAAACAAAATTAACAATATTAAATTTAAAATAAAATAAGCAATTTTAGCAACAACAAGTCGCGTAAGGCGAAAATACAACATTTAGTCAAGTTGTCGAACTCACAGAATGAAACTGAACGCATTGCAATTTTTTAGCAAGACCGTATACTCGTAGCATCGTCAGTCCACCGCTTGTGGTAAAGGCAGTGAAATTGACAAGAAGAGCGGGGTAGTAGTTGCGCTGAGAAGGATAGCAAGCTTTTCTGTACCTCTCTTCGTTTTAACTTTCTGAGCGTGTTTTTAATCCAAACATATCATATCTATATGTTTTTGGAATCAGGAACCGACAAGGAATAAGATGAAAGTGTTTTTAAATTGATTTCGAAAATTTAATTTTGATCATAATTTTTATATTTTTAATTTTCAGAGCTTGTTTTTAATTCAAATATAACATATTTATATGTTTTTGGAATCAGGAAATGATGAAGAATAAGATGAACGTAAATTTGGATCGTTTTATAAATTTTTTATTTTTTTTTTACAATTTTCAGATTTTTAATGACCAAAGTCATTAATTAATTTTTAAGCCACCAAGCTGAAATGCAATACCGAAGTCCGGCCTTCGTCGAAGATTGCTTGGCCAAAATTTCAATCAATTTGATTGAAAAATGAGGGTGTGACAGTGCCGCCTCAACTTTTACAAAAAGCCGGATATGACGTCATCAAAGACATTTATCGAAAAAATGAAAAAAACGTCCGGGGATATCATTCCCAGGAACTCTCATGTAAAATTTCATAAAGATCGGTCCAGTCTTCTTCTTCTTCTGCGTTCGTGGGCTGAAACTCCCACGTACACTCGTGTTTTTTGCACGAGTGGAATTTTACGTGTATGACCGTTTTTTACCCCGCCATTTAGGCAGCCATACGCCGTTTTCGGAGGAAGCATGCTGGGTATTTTCGTGTTTCTATAACCCACCGAACTCTGACATGGATTACAGGATCTTTTTCGTGCGCATTTGGTCTTGTGCTTGCGTGTACACACGGGGGTGTTCGGACACCGAGGAGAGTCTGCACACAAAGTTGACTCTGAGAAATAAATCTCTCGCCGAACGTGGGGACGAACTCACGCTGACAGCGGCCAACTGGATACAAATCCAGCGCGCTACCGACTGAGCTACATCCCCGCCCACGATCGGTCCAGTAGTTTAGTCAGAATCGCTCTACACACACACACGCACAGACAGACAGACAGACAGACAGACAGACAGACAGACACATACACCACGACCCTCGTTTCGATTCCCCCTCTATGTTAAAACATTTAGTCAAAACTTGACTAAATGTAATAATAAAACTAGGAGGAAAAAAAACCAGAAAAAAACCCCGTTATCTATTTAATCTCTGGCAGCCAATGGCTGTTTATGGTTTGACAGATTTTTGAATGCAAGTGGATATAATTAAATAAAACATAGCTATGAACACTGAAACCCTTTTAATTCTGACTGTCTTTGATGATTTTAGCATGAATAGTCAAATTCTCTTCAAACTATCAGAATCAAGACTGTTTGGGATGATTTATCATGAATTTGCAAGTCATTTTCAAAATACACGAATCAAGAAACAACACCTCAGCTCAAAAGATTACACTTTTCAAAACAGACTTTCATCCTCGTTAGTTTCTTTTTTAACTACTTCTTCTTCTTCTTCTTGGCGTTCGCAGAGGTTACACAATCAGTCCAGCACTGGTGATAATTTTTTTTTTTAACTACAAGATATACATACTGCTTGTTTTTTCTGTGGTTTGGCTTTTTCTAAGGCTTTGCAGGCATCTTCATAAACGATCATGAGGCATGTCCGCTGAAATAGCATCTCCTGTGAGGAAACGAGAAACAAAAGTGTCAATTAATTGCTGAATTAGACACACACGAAAGACAGACAGAAAGGCAAGTGAACTGATTCATGATAAAAACTACTTTCTCAAGACAACTGCAGAACAGATATTATGGAGCCCCCTTTTAACACACGCTTTCTCTCTCTCTCCTTGTCACACACATGCATGCACACATGCGCACATGCACCCACACACCTACGCCGACACATGCACAGCCCCCCCCCCACACACACACGCACAGATGCACACACACACATACACACACGGTATTTGTGACTGCCTCAACACACACAACACACATGCACAGCCCCCCCCACACACACACGCATGCACACACACACACACACTGTATTTGTGACTCTGCCTCAATAATCTACACATCAATTACGTGGCTGAAGTCACCTTAACGGAATCCATGTAGCGAGCCAACAAGTCGAGTTCAAACCCCAGAGTCTTCTCGTCTGTCTGACTGACTGCTTCAAGTCCTTTCTAAAAAGAATGACAACAAGAAGAGCAAACGCTCGATCGAGTCACTTTCGCAGTTCTGAATATTATATGAGGCATCAGATGGACAGGAAGAAATTGCTATTCACAACACAATGAGTCACGTTCACATAAAATTTGAGCCCGGTCACTTTTATAGTTTCCGAGAAAAGCCCAACGTTAAGTTGTGTGTTGCCGAACAGAAAAGGCTAGTTATCTCCCTTGTTTTTCTGATAACGTTCGTAAAAGGCTACAGATGTAAATACTTTGATGTAAAGAATAATCCTACAAAGTTTCAATCACATCCGATGAACTTTGTCAAAGATATAAAATGTCTAATTTTTCCTTTGACGCTGACCTGTGACCTTGAAAAAGGTCAAAGGTCAACGAAACCATCGTTAAAGTGTAGAGGTCATTGGAGGTCACGACTAAACAAAATATGAGCCCGATCGCTTTGATAGTTTCCGAGAAAAGTCCAACGTTAAGGTGGTGTCTACGGACGGCCGGCCGGCCGGCCGGCCGGACAGACTAACACTGACCGATTACATAGAGTCACTTTTTCTCAAGTGACTCAAAAACAGAAAACATTAACAGTTAAATCAGTATTCACACAAAAATCAACAAAACCCATCAAAGAAAAAAAACAAGAACTTGCAGTTTCTGAAGCAACAGTAAAAAAAAACCACTTAAGTCTCGCTGTTCATCTTCATGCAGACATTACTGTTTTATAAATGTGTTTGTCTTTAGATGACATTTATTAAACATGTACTTTTTTGCTCAGAAGGCTTGACAAACACAAGGTCCTTATTATTCTTGCACACACACATGCAACCCCCCCCCTCCCCCTCCCCCCCCCGCCCCCAAAGAAAGAAAGAAACACATTGTTCAAAGGCAAAAGCAGCAACACCTTACATTGTGTATTCATTTCAAACATAATGTTTCCAGTCATGTGTTTATGTTCTACATGCAAATGCAACTTACACGAGAGCTTTCAACAGCTTCAGCAAACTTCAATGTCAACCTGGAACATAATATGAAAAGGAAACCCATTTATCATACAGTATACCTATGTGGTTGAGATAACAAAACAAAATTGTTAAAAAAAGATAGAAAGGCAACACAACTATAAACTAACAAAGAAACAAAGTATGTCCTCTAACTTATTCAAAAGTCTCTGTTATGAGAATTAGTGCTGCAATTTTTGTTTTTTAAAGAACGCCACTGTTTCTTTCCCTTCCCTGCAGAAAACCTGTCCTTGCGATTTCTTCTCAAAAGCGACCAACTTCCCACAATGACAACTCCCAATGATCCCACATGAGTTTTTTTCTATATAATTCACCTTTCCATAGTGACAGACCACCTGTCTATAACGACCACTTTTGGTTGGATCCTTGGGTGGTCTTCATTGACAGGTTTGAGTGTATTTCTACTTGTTCACAGCTTGAATAGAGTCATACTTTAGTGGCAGAGTACGTAAAACGAACAAATGTAGAAAAAAAACAAGGAGAGAAAAATGAAGAAAACAACTACCGTGTACACCAAACCAGAATGCGAAAAAGCCCATACCCATCACAAACGGCACCCCACTACAAAAATATATATATAAAAATACAGCTGCATGTATTTACTTGTTCACGGCTCTAGTAGAGTCATCCTTGAACGACAGGGTTGTGGAAAGAGAGGTAGACAAAAAAAACAAGGACAGAAAAACAAAGAAAACAACTACACCAAAGCAGAATGAGTAGAATCCCATAAATGGCACCCGAATAAAATTCAAAAATTTGAAATACAGCTGCATATATTTACTTGTTCACGGCTCTAGTAGAGTCATCCTTGAATGGCAGAGTAGCAGAAAGAGACGTAGACAGATGCTGTAGACCGCTAGTCAGGCCTGAACAGACAGATCAAGTCATCATCATGACAATCGATCCCAGCCTCATAAAAATGCAGTAATGGTTCGTTCAAAAATACACTCTTTCTCATGCAGTTCTGTATCATTTAAAGGTAAAGCAGTCCCTCTCATGAACAGAAACCCATGGGCCATTGCAATGCTGGTGCCCCCCCCCCCCCCCCCCCCATAACATGTACACTCAAACACATGGAATACATTCTTTCTCATACGGTACTGTATCATTACATGTACATTCTTTTCATCATCAGCAACTCTTCCATAACCCATTAAAACATGACAGAGTTATGTCCAGAATTCAAAAGCATGGGTGCTTCTTGAGCAAAGTGGACATTAAAACAAAAAATCAAAAAATTCATAAGTGACATTTATGCCAATCTGCTAAATCAACTCGTCACAGAAAGCTGCCAGGCTGCAGATTGTTAGTATGTGACAAAAGTGAAAGGTTGCTCTGAGCTTATTCCATGTGAAAGCCTTGAGAGATCTGCGGCGGGAAACATGATCTTGTGCGTAAGAAGAATGATATCTTTAGTTAACAAAGGGCATTTTTACCTCTGGAAAAAGACCACCAATGCTTCATCGCTATGTGTGAAACCACAATACAGTGGAGCTTTCTTTCTTTATTTGGTGTTTAACGTCGTTTTCAACCAGGAAGGTTATATCGCGACGGGGAAAGGGGGGAGATGGGATAGAGCCACTTGTCAATTGTTTCTTGTTCACAAAAGCACTAATAAAAAAATTGCTCCAGGGGCTTGCAACGTAGTACAATATATGACCTTACTGGGAGAATGCAAGTTTCCAGTACAAAGGACTTAACATTTCTTACATAATAATAATAATAATAATAATAATAACAATTACTTATATAGCGTGTAAACCTCGTGGTGACGAGCCCATACATACTGCTTGACTAAAATCTTTACAAAAATTGACTATATTCTATAAAAAAAAACACTTAACAAGGGTAAAAAGAGAAACAGAATCCGTTGGTCGCCTCTTACGACATGCTGGGGAGCATCGGGTAAATTCTTCCCCCTAACACGCGGGGGGAATACAGTTTAGCCCCCTTTTAAGACCTCCAAAAACCGGAGAAATTCAGGCCTTAAAAAGGATCGCCAGGTAGTCTCAAAAGGGCGGTAAATTCACAGAGGTTATGAACAGAACACCTGAGAAAACAGGGTCTTAAAAGGGAGGGAATCTTAAATTGGGGGGTCTTAGAATCTTAAGTTGGGGGGGGGGGGGGGGGTCTTAAAAAGGGGGTTTCCACTGTACTGCATCTGTTGGAAAACATTATAGGGTTACATTCAAGGATATATACAAAAGACATACATATAAGGACTGGGTGGCCGAGTGGTAACGCACTTGCGCTCGGAAGCGAGAGGTTGCGTGTTCGACCCTGGGTCAGGCCGCAATTTTCTCCCCCCTTTCCTAACCTAGGTGGTGGGTTCAAGTGCTAGTCTTTCGGATGAGACGAAAAACCGAGGTCCCTTCGTGTACACTACATTGGGGTGTGCACGTTAAAGATCCCACGATTGACAAAAGGGTCTTTCCTGGCAAAAATGTATAGGCATAGATAAAAATGTCCACCAAATACCCGTTTGACTTGGAATAAAGGCCGTGAAAGGTGAATGCTCGCCTAATAGGCTACTGAGCTTTACTGGCCGATGTGAATGCGTTATATATTGTGTGTAAACAATGTCTGTTTGTCTGTCTGTCTGTAAAAAATTCCATTTCAAACGGCAGAAATTAATATGTAAGAGCCTAGGGCTATATCTAGATTAGGCGCATAAAAATGATCACAATAATAATAATAATAATACATGATATACAGTAGTATGAACACACCCATCGAATACAAATTTCTTTTTCAAAGTACGCGCGGGCCCTTCAAAGAGAAGCTTGCACAGGCGACAGAATAGGAGAATTTCCAGAAAATGTATTTGATATAGAGAGGTACCTGCGATGAAAGGACACCCTTAATTGGATCAACCCAAAGTGCCCCTACATTGTCAGTGTCTTCTGATGGGTATGCATGAATTTGGTACAGTCACTCCATCTTTTTAGACCTTTAACAAGAAGAGCAAACGCTCGATCGAGTCACTTTCGCAGTTCTGAATATTATATGAGGCATCAGATGGACAGGAAGAAATTGCTATTCACAACACAATGAGTCACGTTCACATAAAATTTGAGCCCGGTCACTTTTATAGTTTCCGAGAAAAGCCCAACGTTAAGTTGTGTGTTGCCGAACAGAAAAGGCTAGTTATCTCCCTTGTTTTTCTGATAACGTTCGTAAAAGGCTACAGATGTAAATACTTTGATGTAAAGAATAATCCTACAAAGTTTCAATCACATCCGATGAACTTTGTCAAAGATATAAAATGTCTAATTTTTCCTTTGACGCTGACCTGTGACCTTGAAAAAGGTCAAAGGTCAACGAAACCATCGTTAAAGTGTAGAGGTCATTGGAGGTCATGACTAAACAAAATATGAGCCCGATCGCTTTGATAGTTTCCGAGAAAAGTCTAACGTTAAGGTGGTGTCTACGGACGGCCGGCCGGCCGGCCGGCCGGCCGGATGGCCGGCCGGACAGACTAACACTGACCGATTACATAGAGTCACTTTTTCTCAAGTGACTCAATAAAACACCTAAGAAAATCTTGCCTAAAAAGGAGGAAGGCTTAAAATGAAGGTAAATTTACAGCGAGTATTTAACACAAAGTCTGAGAAAACAGAGTCTTAAAAGGGATCGAGGAAGTCTTAAATTGAGGTGTTTTAAAAGAGCAGTTCCACTGGGACAAGAAAAGGTGTCCTCTCTTGGAAGGCGTCCTCTCATCAGAGGGACCTCACATTGCAGGTACCACTGTACTTTGAACACAAACAATCCACATTTAAAAATGAAACAAACAAAAAAACCACACACAATGAAACAGAACAAAACATGCATAAAAGCACACAGGAAGACTTGTCAGATATGTAGTACACAAAGGGATAGAAAGAGGGTACTCACGCCACTGACTTTGGGTAACTTTATTAAAATTCTGAAAACAAACCAAAAACACTCAAGCTCTAATCTACTGGGTGCTATAAGTCTATTAAATCACAAAAACACCAAAGCTCATATCTGCTGGGGTGCTATTAGTCTATTAATTAAATCACAAAAACACTAAAGCTCTTATCTGCTGGGGTGCTAGCTAGTCTATTAAATCATAAAACATTGAAACTCTAATCTAGTGGAGCAATACTCTATAAATCAAACAGCAACCACTGCTACCCAAACTGATGACAGCACTGCTACCCAAACTGATGACAGCACTGCTACCCAAACTGATGACAGCACTGCTACCCAAACTGATGACAGCACTGCTACCCAAACTGATGACAGCACTGCTACCCAAACTGATGACAGCACTGCTACCCACACTGATGACAGCACTGCTACCCAAATTGATGACACCACTGCTACCCAAACTGATGACAGCACTGCTACCCAAACTGATGACAGCACTGCTACCCAAACTGATGACACCACTGCTACCCAAACTGATGACAGCACTGCTACCCAAACTGATGACAGCACTGCTACCCAAACTGATGACAGCACTGCTACCCACACTGATGACAGCACTGCTACCCAAACTGATGACAGCACTGCTACCCAAACTGATGACAGCACTGCTACCCAAACTGATGACACCACTGCTACCCAAACTGATGACACCACTGCTACCCAAACTGATGACAGCACTGCTACCCAAACTGATGACACCACTGCTACCCAAACTGATGACAGCACTGCTACCCAAACTGATGACACCACTGCTACCCAAACTGATGACACCACTGCTACCCAAACTGATGACACCACTGCTACCCAAACTGATGACACCACTGCTACCCAAACTGATGACAGCACTGCTACCCACACTGATGACAGCACTGCTACCCAAACTGATGACACCACTGCTACCCAAACTGATGACACCACTGCTACCCAAACTGATGACAGCACTGCTACCCAAACTGATGACACCACTGCTACCCAAACTGATGACACCACTGCTACCCAAACTGATGACAGCACTGCTACCCAAACTGATGACACCACTGCTACCCAAACTGATGACACCACTGCTACCCAAACTGATGACACCACTGCTACCCAAACTGATGACACCACTGCTACCCAAACTGATGACAGCACTGCTACCCAAACTGATGACACCACTGCTACCCAAACTGATGACACCACTGCTACCCAAACTGATGACAGCACTGCTACCCAAACTGATGACAGCACTGCTACCCAAACTGATGACAGCACTGCTACCCAAACTGATGACACCACTGCTACCCAAACTGATGACACCACTGCTACCCAAACTGATGACACCACTGCTACCCAAACTGATGACACCACTGCTACCCAAACTGATGACACCACTGCTACCCAAACTGATGACACCACTGCTACCCAAACTGATGACAGCACTGCTACCCAAACTGATGACAGCACTGCTACCCAAACTGATGACACCACTGCTACCCAAACTGATGACAGTTTGCATACAAAATGTGTACATTAGTTTGTCAGACTAGCTAAGCTGTTTACAGCACCTTTTTCCAGCTTCATTCATTCTTAATTTTTACTTTTTCTGGATCCCGTCAAAATTAAGTTTCCTGTAAAAGCAGAGACAAAATGTGCTTCAGTAACATGAACACAGCCCATGTTCAGAGTCCAATATATAGAGGGCCCCAAAGGGGGGGTATCATCACGATCACGGGAAGGGAAATTTTAGCTTTCACGATCACAGTTACCTTGATTTTTGTTTTCACGATCACGAACACCAGTGGCAAATCACGGTCACGGTAAAAGTTGCAGGTACAGAAAGCACGTGTCAAAGTAAACACAACCACACAGTTATTCGCTCCTCTGGATCTATTGTTTATTCAACACAAAGTAACAACTGTTGCACTTTTTACATTTAGTCAAGTTTTGACTAAATGTTTTAACATAGAGGGGGGAATCGAGACGAGGGTCGTGGTGTATGTGCGTGTGTGTGTGTGTGTGTGTCTGTCTGTGTGTGTGTGTGTGTGTGTAGAGCGATTCAGACTAAACTACTGGACCGATCTTTATGAAATTTGACATGAGAGTTCCTGGGTATGAAATCCCCGAACGTTTTTTTTTCATTTTTTTGATAAATGTCTTTGATGACGTCATATCCGGCTTTTCGTGAAAGTTGCGGCGGCACTGTCACGCCCTCATTTTTCAACCAAATTGGTTGAAATTTTGGTCGGGTAATGTTCGACGAAGCCCGGACTTCGGTATTGCATTTCAGCGTGGTGGCTTAAAAATTTATTAATGACTTTGGTCATTAAAAATCTGAAAATTGTAACAAAAATATGTTTTTTATAAAACGATCCAAATTTACGTTTATCTTATTCTCCATCATTTGCTGATTCCAAAAACATATAAATATGTTATATTTGGATTAAAAACAAGCTCTGAAAATTAAATATATAAAAATTATTATCAAAATTAAATTTTCCAAATCAATTTAAAAACACTTTCATCTTATTCCTTGTCGGTTCCTGATTCCAAAAACATATAGATATGATATGTTTGGATTAAAAACACGCTCAGAAAGTTAAAACGAAGAGAGGTACAGAAAAGCGTGCTATCCTTCCCAGCGCAACTACTACACCGCTCTTCTTGTCAATTTCACTGCCTATTCCGTGAGCGGTGGACTGACGATGCTACGAGTATACGGTCTTGCTGCGTTGCATTGCGTTCAGTTTCATTCTGTGAGTTCGACAGCTACTTGACTAAATGTTGTATTTTCGCCTTACGCGACTTGTTTATTATTATTTTTTTAATTCTGTTTCATTCACACATAGAAATACATATCATGATTTGTAATCAGTAACAATTACAAGAATGTTGTTTTCATTGTTTTTTCTCTCGCTCTCTCTCTCTCATACAGACACTCACAGGAATATACACTCCAGGGGCGGAGCAGTTAAGCCAGAGGGGAGGTGGGGGTGGGTTACAACCTGGGGTCCAGGGGTAGACCTTGTGGGGTACATGGGCAAGGCCCCGTTGGGGGGTCTGGGGGGCTTAGCCCCCCAGAAGCTGAAGAGATTTAGCTATTTTATGAACAATTTATGGCTTATCCCTGATTTTAAACATGATCAACTGGTGTCAGCAGCCACTCGTTATTTCTTTTAAAGTTAGTATTAATTTTTTTTTTGACAGCCGGGGGGGGGGGGGGGGGGGGGGGGTTCCGGAACCCCTGTAACACCCCCCCTAATCCGCCCCTGCACTCATACACATTCAACTCCCACACCCTCACTCACACACATGAATATATATACTTGCACAATTTCACATTTCCAGAGCTAAATCTTTTAAACCCATTTTCTCAAAAACTATTGGGTGGATCTTCTTCTTCTTCTGCGTTCGTGGACTGAAACTCCCACGTACACTCGTGTTTTTGCACGAGTGGAATTTTACGTGTATGGCCGTTTTTACCCCGCCATTAAGGCAGCCATACGCCGCTTTCGGAGGAAGCATGCTGGGTATTTTCGTGTTTCTATAACCCACCGAACTCTGACATGGATTACAGGATCTTTTCCGTGCGCACTTGGTCTTGTGCTTGCGTGTACACACGAAGGGGGATAAGCCACTAGCAGGTCTGCACATAAGTTGACCTGGGAGATCGGAAAAATCTCCACACTTAACCCACCAGGCGGCAGCGACCGGGATTCGAACCCTCGACCTTCCGATTAAGAGGCCGACGTCTTACCACCACGCCACAGCGCCCGTCATTGGGTGGATTGAAATTAAAGTACATGTATGTGTGATGGTAGAGTCTATAATCCTGACTAACGGTCAGTCTACGGATCATGAAGGTGGGTGAAGGAATATACACTCATACACATTCAACTCCCACACCCTCACTCACACACATGAATATATACTTGCACAATTTCACATCTCCAGAGCTAAATCTTTTAAACCCATTTTCTCAAAAAGTATTGGGTGGATTGAAATTAAAGTACATGTATGTGTGATGGTAGAGTCTATGATAACAAAATCCCCAACGAACATGATTTTGATCGACTTTGACATGAGGATCAAGTGACCCAAACTGGCACGTCTCCCCGCCATAGTTCCTGAATTTAACCCATTGTTGATAAGTTTACAGCCGCTAAAATAAATCCAAGCTTAATGCAAAGAAGCGACAATTAGAATCTATGCCAAGCGTGTCCACGTTGCTGCATCTGGATCATCATGAAATCCGAGGAGAAATCGCACCTCTCACCCCCTTTCGAAAGACATTTTTCTTCAACGATTTTTGTGATGAAAAGTATGAGTCCTTACAATCTCAATTCTTCTTCATTGCCTTTTCAGCTTGCTGTCGAATTTACCTTTTTCGTTCAAGGAGAGGCTTCCTTTCCCTCCAGAAACATCAAAAAACGTTCAGCTTCAAGGGGGCTTTGCCCCCTTGCAACCCGCACCAAGGGGGCTTCGCCCCCTGGACCCCCACCAAAGGGCTTTGCTCCCTGGACCCCCATCTGTAACCCCCCCTAGTACTTACCTAGTCCGGCCCTGAATAGATCAACATACCTTGACATTTCGTCTTCGGAAAGACGGACCCGTAGCCGTACCTTTCTATCAAGGAAGGCATTCTCGCCGCATGCTTTGGTCTGGCTTGAATCCATAAAATATAACAGAAGTTTGATGACAGTACCGCTGCACGCCATTTTTGATCTTCGAATTCGAATTTGACTGAATGCACTCAAAACTTTAGCACGAAGCCCTTCCATTGGATGAAGTTTGGCAGACTTTTGCAATTCGCCTTCTGATTGGATCTCTTTTTTTGTGTGATTGGTTCTCTTAAAGGGAAGCAATCGCTGTCAAAATCATATTTCTGAATGTGTTGTTGCTTCCCTTCAATCGGGATTGGTTCCTTGACGAATAGAGGATCATAGAGTGATACAGCTGTGAAAAATGTACGTTGAAAATAAAATGCTTTGCAATAATGCCCATCACGATCACGAAAACAAATGACGATCACGATCACGAGACTTGATTTTTTTGTCATCACGGATCACGAGCAAAGTCCCATCACGATCACAGAAATGGAAATTTCGGCAATCACGGTCACAGAAAGGTCAAAAAACGCCAATCACGATCACGATTTTAAACCCTTTGGGGCCCTCTATATACTCTGTCACCAACAGTCCCACTGCAGTTCTCTATCTGAATATCAAATTGTTAACATTTTTCCTTTTTTGCGCAGATGTACAAATTACATCAAGGTTTTTTTCTTCTCACGAGAAATATAACATGAATTCAGCATGCTGCCACCCCCCCCCCCCCCCCCCCCCCCCCATCTCCTGCTCACAAACTAATATTAATGCGCTAGAAAGGCTTTAATAAAAATCTCTGACTAAGCATCTATTTCTAAACCCTTCAAAATAAGTCCTAACAATATGATCACTCTATAAACTCAAAATGTTTTTTGTATAAAAACACAAAAACAATATTCACACTTTTGGAGTAAAAAGAAGATATTTTAGGATCAATAACATGGCACAAGCAGAACTGATTGATTCTAGCAACTAGCAAGTATGTGACATTAGATGAACTCAAGGATTTAGACGTGCATAAAACTTTAAGCCACAAACAACAGCAAACAAAGACCAAGCATCAAAACTGAAAACACACAAACTGTCAAACGTTCTAATATGAAGTGCAAAATCAATTGTCCTTACCAACGACGCTTCTCTGGATACTCTGGTATACTCCACTGCCCACACTCTCTGCTTGCCGAAGTAGTCGTCAATATCCTACACAAGAGATACAAGACACAGGCATCAGACCAAAAAATATATACAGTCGAACCTGTCAATAATGACCACTCAAGGGGCTGAGTTTGTTTGTTTGTTTGTTTGTTTGTTCGTTCATGGGCTGAAACTCCCACGGCTTTTACGTGTATGAACGTTTTTACCCCGCCATTTAGGCAGCCGTACGCCGCCTTCGGAGGAAGCATGCTGGGTATTTTCGTGTTTCTATAACCCACCGAACTCTGACATGGATTACAGGATCTTTTTCGTGCGCACTTGGTCTTGTGCTTGCATGTACACACGGGGGTGTTCGGACACCGAGGAGAGTCTGCACACAAAGTTGACTCTGAGAAATAAATCTCTCGCCGACAGTGGGGACGAACTCACGCTGACAGCGGCCAACTGGATTCAAATCCAGCGCGCTACCGACTGAGCTACATCCCCGCCCGGGGGGCTGAGTAAAAGTGGTTGTTACAGGCAGGTGGTCGCTATGTGAATGTGATTTATAGAGCACAAAAAACATTTGTACTGAAAAGGTGGTTGTTATGGATAGTTGGTCCTCTGGGTAGGCTTGACTGTGCAATGCGTGTAACATTCCCTACTATCTGACAATCTATAACAGGCTTTATAGGGAAAAAGCCGTTAAGAGAACAAAAGTTTTTTAAATACATTGAAACCTGTGATGTGAGACCCCTCTGATGAGAGGACACCTCAACATACAGGAAAACATACCCTTGTCCCTGTCTATTGTCTAATTAAAAATACATTGCACGACAGGCCACCTGCTATGTAGGGACAAATATCTCCAAAAGTTGACAGCAAAACATACAATGAGTATTTAAAATTGATGATGCATATTTTATGCTTTGGGTCAATATAAAAGTTGTCAAAAAATGTCTGTGTTCACGGTTTGAGCAGGCGTGTGCCTTTAACGATGACAGCTTGAAACTCACCTTGTGTTGACTTTTCCTGGCAGAATCGATGGTGGTGGAGAGCCAGCCCATGATTCCCTTCGACACTTTGGTGCGGACGGGAGCCTGCACCAAGGACAATACAGAGCTGTGATTACCATGACATGACAAGACATTAAGACCAGACCAGAACAGACCAGACAAAGACAATTAAGACCAGACAAGACTGTTATTTATATTATGAGGGTGCTTGAAAAAGTAGTGGTCTGTTTTTCTTTTTCATCTGGCCCTTCTTCTATGCCCAAGAACAGACAAGATTTGTTGCATCATTATGAAATACCACTAAGAAAGTTCTGATACATGTACCAATGTGCTACAACAAACATTATATACTGATTTGAGCAACAAAGCATTAGAAAGAAACAAAAAAACTCAAACAAACAAACAAGCAGCAATGGACACCTAACAGACCGACGGACTATCAGGAATTATTGTCTGTAAGATTCTGGGTATCTATATTGGACAGATTGCATCATTATATGTGCAGTCATGACAGACCAATCAAATCACCCTCCACCCCCAAACACAGCGAGACAGACACACAAAGGCCTGACAAATTAGAAATAGCAGATTCCTTTACACTCAGTCTCTAGACAGTTCCCCAAACCCCAGCTATGAAAAGCAGATTCCTTTACGCTCAGTCTCTAGACAGTTCCCCAAACCCCAGCTATGAAAAGCAGATTCCTTTACGCTCAGTCTCTAGACAGTTCCCCAAACCCCAGCTATGAAAAGCACATTCCTTTACACTCAGTCTCTCGACAGTTCCCCAAACCCCAGCTATGAAAAGCACATTCCTTTACACTCAGTCTCTCGACAGTTCCCCAAACCCCAGCTATGAAAAGCACATTCCTTTACGCTCAGTCTCTAGACAGTTCCCCAAACCCCAGCTATGAAAAGCACATTCCTTTACGCTCAGTCTCTAGACAGTTCCCCAAACCCCAGCTATGAAAAGCACATTCCTTTACACTCAGTCTCTAGACAGTTCCCCAAACCCCAGCTATGAAAAGCACATTCCTTTACACTCAGTCTCTAGACAGTTCCCCAAACCCCAGCTATGAAAAGCACATTCCTTTACGCTCAGTCTCTAGACAGTTCCCCAAACCCCAGCTATGAAAAGCACATTCCTTTACGCTCAGTCTCTCGACAGTTCCCCAAACCCCAGCTATGAAAAGCACATTCCTTTACACTCAGTCTCTCGACAGTTCCCCAAACCCCAGCTATGAAAAGCACATTCCTTTACGCTCAGTCTCTAGACAGTTCCCCAAACCCCAGCTATGAAAAGCACATTCCTTTACGCTCAGTCTCTCGACAGTTCCCCAAACCCCAGCTATGAAAAGCAGATTCCTTTACGCTCAGTCTCTAGACAGTTCCCCAAACCCCAGCTATGAAAAGCAGATTCCTTTACGCTCAGTCTCTAGACAGTTCCCCAAACCCCAGCTATGAAAAGCACATTCCTTTACGCTCAGTCTCTAGACAGTTCCCCAAACCCCAGCTATGAAAAGCACATTCCTTTACGCTCAGTCTCTAGACAGTTCCCCAAACCCCAGCTATGAAAAGCACATTCCTTTACGCTCAGTCTCTCGACAGTTCCCCAAACCCCAGCTATGAAAAGCACATTCCTTTACGCTCAGTCTCTAGACAGTTCCCCAAACCCCAGCTATGAAAAGCACATTCCTTTACGCTCAGTCTCTAGACAGTTCCCCAAACCCCAGCTATGAAAAGCACATTCCTTTACGCTCAGTCTCTCGACAGTTCCCCAAACCCCAGCTATGAAAAGCACATTCCTTTACGCTCAGTCTCTCGACAGTTCCCCAAACCCCAGCTATGAAAAGCACATTCCTTTACGCTCAGTCTCTCGACAGTTCCCCAAACCCCAGCTATGAAAAGCACATTCCTTTACGCTCAGTCTCTAGACAGTTCCCCAAACCCCAGCTATGAAAAGCACATTCCTTTACGCTCAGTCTCTAGACAGTTCCCCAAACCCCAGCTATGAAAAGCACATTCCTTTACGCTCAGTCTCTCGACAGTTCCCCAAACCCCAGCTATGAAAAGCACATTCCTTTACGCTCAGTCTCTCGACAGTTCCCCAAACCCCAGCTATGAAAAGCACATTCCTTTACGCTCAGTCTCTCGACAGTTCCCCAAACCCCAGCTATGAAAAGCACATTCCTTTACGCTCAGTCTCTCGACAGTTCCCCAAACCCCAGCTATGAAAAGCACATTCCTTTACGCTCAGTCTCTCGACAGTTCCCCAAACCCCAGCTATGAAAAGCAGATTCCTTTACACTCAGTCTCTAGACAGTTCCCCAAACCCCAGCTATGAAAAGCAGATTCCTTTACACTCAGTCTCTAGACAGTTCCCCAAACCCCAGCTATGAAAAGCAGATTCCTTTACACTCAGTCTCTAGACAGTTCCCCAAACCCCAGCTATGAAAAGCAGATTCCTTTACACTCAGTCTCTAGACAGTTCCCCAAACCCCAGCTATGAAAAGCAGATTCCTTTACACTCAGTCTCTAGACAGTTCCCCAAACCCCAGCTATGAAAAGCAGATTCCTTTACACTCAGTCTCTAGACAGTTCCCCAAACCCCAGCTATGAAAAGCAGATTCCTTTACGCTCAGTCTCTCGACAGTTCCCCAAACCCCAGCTATGAAAAGCAGATTCCTTTACACTCAGTCTCTAGACAGTTCCCCAAACCCCAGCTATGAATAGCAGATTCCTTTACGCTCAGTCTCTAGACAGTTCCCCAAACCCCAGCTATGAAAAGCAGATTCCTTTACGCTCAGTCTCTAGACAGTTCCCCAAACCCCAGCTATGAAAAGCAGATTCCTTTACGCTCAGTCTCTAGACAGTTCCCCAAACCCCAGCTATGAAAAGCACATTCCTTTACGCTCAGTCTCTAGACAGTTCCCCAAACCCCAGCTATGAAAAGCAGATTCCTTTACGCTCAGTCTCTAGACAGTTCCCCAAACCCCAGCTATGAAAAGCAGATTCCTTTACGCTCAGTCTCTAGACAGTTCCCCAAACCCCAGCTATGAAAAGCAGATTCCTTTACGCTCAGTCTCTAGACAGTTCCCCAAACCCCAGCTATGAAAAGCAGATTCCTTTACACTCAGTCTCTAGACAGTTCCCCAAACCCCAGCTATGAAAAGCAGATTCCTTTACGCTCAGTCTCTAGACAGTTCCCCAAACCCCAGCTATGAAAAGCAGATTCCTTTACACTCAGTCTCTAGACAGTTCCCCAAACCCCAGCTATGAAAAGCAGATTCCTTTACGCTCAGTCTCTAGACAGTTCCCCAAACCCCAGCTATGAAAAGCAGATTCCTTTACGCTCAGTCTCTAGACAGTTCCCCAAACCCCAGCTATGAAAAGCAGATTCCTTTACGCTCAGTCTCTAGACAGTTCCCCAAACCCCAGCTATGAAAAGCAGATTCCTTTACGCTCAGTCTCTAGACAGTTCCCCAAACCCCAGCTATGAAAAGCAGATTCCTTTACGCTCAGTCTCTAGACAGTTCCCCAAACCCCAGCTATGAAAAGCAGATTCCTTTACGCTCAGTCTCTAGACAGTTCCCCAAACCCCAGCTATGAAAAGCATATTCAGCAAGAATCGTAAAATCTCCCAATGCCTTACACCTCATGCGCACACGCTGACAGCTTCTTTATCTTTTTAATTTAATTTTGTATTTTAATAAAAAAATGTTTACCTCAGTTAATAATAAATAATAATAAAGATAGCTTATATAGCGCCGCTTCACAAATTTAACTATGCTCTTAGCGCTGTACATCGAGATATAACAATTTCAATAATATAAATACAAAGATGATATTATAATAATACACATTTACAAATATCACTCACGTGCATACATCCTCGTGCATGCAGGTTGCTACTACCCTGCTCATTTGCATTTGTTCCTAGTTATTTTTTATAAAAAAAAGAATATATATATTTTTACAGGTATTTTTCTTCATAGGTCTTTTTTCTTTATCAATCAATTTCTTACATTTTTAAATCAACAGCCTAATTAACGGGTTGAGAAGGGAAAAAAAAGAAAAAAAAGAATAAAAATAAATAAATAAATAAAAATAAATAAATGTACTTCTTTTGCCTAAACCTTTTCACCTATATCATGGACAAATACCAATAATGGACAATTTGAACGGTTGAAAACAACGTTAAACACCAAATAAAGAAAGAAAGAAAGAAATGGACAATTTTATTAAATTATTATTTTACAGTTACCGTTATTCTAGATCTATATGTGTTGCAAATCTACCTCTGAATTAAACATGCACACAGCTTCTTTATTACTGCGGTACATTTTCAGTAAAAAAAAAAAGGAAAAAATAGGGGGGAAAAACCTTACTTCTTTCTCACACAAAAATGTTTCCAAATTCTTGTCTCGTCCAAAAGTCTGGTGGGACAGCATCAGTGACAAATACCTAGAGAAACCCAAAACAATGGAGTTAAACAAAGGAGTTAACGTTATCACCTTTTCACATTAACATTCACAACGCACATTTTCAATACAAGCTGGTTAGAACTCAATGCGAATTCTCTATAAAAAATAGTTTGAAAGCTGTATGCTGAATGTAATTCACAGAAGAATATCCCCTGAGTATTAAACGGTGTAAACATCAACCATATATGTGGCTAACATTTTTGGGGAAACTGCAGTGTCTACAAGTTCATTCAGAAAAGTACCTTTATAATCTCTGTTTCTAAGAGTGTCTGTAAAGCCTGTCATTAATAGGAAGGTTTCCGCCAGTTATCTCTCTGAGGTTTTGGGTGCGTGCCCCTTGCGGGGGCAAAAAACATCGAGGTCACAAGCAGGGTCAAGGGGAAGGTCGGCTGGGCGGACAGGAGTATGACGGCTTACTAGTGCCAAAACCTGGTGTTACCCATTATCACGTGATAATTACTAATTAACGCTGTCAGTTACTGTTTTCATCTGTTAGTTACTAATTTTCACGGGAAAATGACTAATTTTTAGTTTCGGCACTAGCAATCGGGCCAATCTGTCAGGAAGTGAGCCAAAACTAAAAATTAGTAATTAACAGGTGAAAGTTACTAATTTTTCCGGAAAAATTAGTAACTTTCCGGAAAAAATTAGTAAGTAACACGTGAAAATGGTAATTATCAAGGGAAAATTACTAATTTTCCCTTGATAATTACAATTATGAGGTTTTGGCACTAGTATTAGTAAGCCGTCACACAGGAGACTACAATAGGAAGGTTTCCGCCAGTTATCTCTCTTTGAGGTTTTGGGTGCTTAGAGAGTACCGTACCCCTTGCGGGGACAAAAAACATCGAGGTCACAAGCAGGGTCAAGGGGAAGGTCGCTGGGCGGACAGGAGACTATTGGGCGAAGTCGACTACGCGAAGTATACTTCACAAAGCTGGCCGCACAGAGCTTCATCACAGCGTTTGTGGTAAAAAGACTTCGCGAAGTCGACTTCGGGCTCAATAAAGGACCGCCTTAAGCGACATGTTTAAAGCTTTTAAAAACTCTCTCGCATCGAGATGAAAATGTTCTTACTTCTCAACTGCTTTGCACTCCAAGTCAAAGTCATCAGGCCTGAGGATATTGCAGTCAGAACCCAGTTGTTTTTTGGTCTTGGACTCCGCACTCTTTGGGTCAAACTCTGGTCGCATCGGCAGAGGTGGTACCTTGTGAAAGCAAAGAAAATTTGAACAAAGGGAGGAAACAACCCTAGTTGCGCATAAAGACGAGGATACTTCCTTATTCCAGCAAAGTAACTCTCAAAACTCACTACAAACTCATCAAACGTAACAATTAACTTGGATTATGTTGTAATTTTTGAAATTATTTTTGCAGCCAATACTCATCTGGTCGCTATCATTCTATGGTTAGTATACTTGGTGCACCAAGTCTGACTGGCAACTTGGTGTGGCATGTTAGCTTTGAACATTTTGCACAAAGATTGTTTTGTAGATCTATTCAATGGCTGGAAAGAACAAACACTATATCAGTATATGTCTTTGTTCTACAGAGACGTACAGCAGAGGCTCAGTGCAAAAAATCTGAAGAAATTAATTTCTCTCTTATTTCCCTTCGAGGGCAGACTTTTTTGTGTCAAAAGATGAAAAAACAAACAAAGAGACAGATTTAAAAAAACCCACTATCAAAACAAATAATCAAACAAACATGTATTTATAGTACTATCACCCACTATGATTCCTTCAGTGTCATTTCCTGCCACCAGCTGGTGATGCAGCCATTCCAAGTCCTCAAACTGGCGTGAGACGACGAGACCCCGGTCGCCCTCGATTCTCGTTGCCATGATGGTGAACTGTAAACTGAGACCATCTTTCACCGCCTCCGTCACCGACACGCGGAAAAGAGGCAAGGTTCCGGTGTTGATGGTGACATCTTGGGTGAAACCTCCATCGTCTTCCTGGTCTGGGTCATCGGAGTCCTCAAAAGGTACCGTAGGAGATTCTTCATCCTGAAAAAAAAAATTCAATTTCATTTTCATTTTTAATGTCATAATTTTCAATTTCATTTTCAGATTGTCCCATCACTGGGAAATTAGGGCTGCTTCCTTCCAGTGGAAAGCTAGCAGCAACAGAGCTGCGCTAGCCAGGTGTGTGCATGTATAGGTGTAATCAGCCACCTAATTGCACTTATGGCAGAATGACCCGAGGTCTTTTATGTGCTACAGTTGTGACACGGGGGCGGAACATGGGTATCATCTCTAAGTCTGCACATAAAGTTGATCCGTGTCTGTCTGACCCACGGATCACGAGTCCAGCGCCCTTTACCAACTGAACTACCCAGCACCCCCCCCCCCCCCTCCCATTTTTCTGGCTGAGTACAAACCAAGTTCTGAGCTTATATTGAAATGGAAACTGATGGAACAGAAGTAAAAGAACAAGCAAAATAAGATAGGTTAATAATAGGAACATTTAACAAACTACAATACTAAACCTTCAAAGGATGCACGGAAGCTATGTGTTCATCTTCTCATTATACATATCATATCATATTTGGTCAGGCATAATCTGTCTGACTAGCATGGCTAAAATATAATGTTGGTTTTAAGGCATACATAGCTCTTACGTTAAGAGTTTAATTGTGGAAGAGATACATGTATCTAATGCATGGGCATTTGACATTTTCACTATTCGTTTAAAATGTCAGAAAAGTAAAATGAAAGAGTACCTCCAAGTCCAACCACCAATATTATCTAAACAACTTACAATTACCTTTCCTCACCCTCCCCCCATCCCCTGCCCACCCCCCTTTAAAAAAATTACCCCCCCCCAAAAAAAAAAATTGATGAAATAATAATAGAACATTATCAAACTGCCACAGATTTATAAGTGTCTAATTTTTAACTTTTTTTGTCACATTCAATGTTAAAACCTTTATTATAATAATGTCCTCACTCTCATGGTTTTTTGCTGCATGCACACAATCCTTTTTTTCACAAAAACAACAACAAAACAAAAACAAATGGAAAACCTTAAGTCTTAACCAAAACTGTGAATGAATAAATCCCATTCCAACTAGAAACCAGTGATTAAAACAAAACTGAATATGTCAACAGTTATAAATACACGGTTTTCTGATGAAGAACGTGAACTGTTCATGTTTAGATGCGGTTCAGTCCTGTAGCTACAAACATGACTAACTACAAGGCTAACAAGGGGGCGTATGCAGGCAGCAGCAGCCATGAAAAACTAACTTCAAACTTAACAATAATGTTATCCATCAAAAATAAGTAAGAAAATCAAAGAGAACAAAACAACAACACGAGTTATGCTCTTTGTCTATTTTGGGAGAAAGGACTACACGTCTTACGTTTGACATGTTTGCTGGAAAAAGTTTTGTCGAGTTCGATCCAGCACTGGTTGGTGTACACTGCTTCCTTCTCTTCGGGAAATTCACAAACAGGAAATTCGTATATTGTCCAAAATGAAGTAACACGCGAACTCGCGAGAGCAGGGAGGTCGGGGAGGTCTCCTTTGCCGTACTCAATAATCTGTCGTTACAAATGAAAAGTCATAGTTTGTCTTACTTTTGTATATTAATCAAAGTTTTTAACAATCCGTAGGATAATTTTGGATGAACCTGATCGGTCTTTTGCCATTTTGCCCCACTGAAAAATCAAAAAACTACGAAATAATGACGTCGGTCTAATTTTAGTAACACTGTATTTCCACGCCGCCGCCATAGCCCAGATTGAAGCGGCGCCAAGCAGTTCCTACTACCTGGAACTGAACAATCTACAGAAATTCTGTGCCTATATATTGGCAGGAATCGGCGTGAAAGTCAGAGACACACAAGGTAACTGCCCTGACGCGCAGAACTGCCTTACATATACACTATACACTGTGTTGACCAATCTCCCTAACAAACTTGTTCCCTGGAAAATCAAGTTTCAGTTTGGGGATTGACAAAGTTTTGAGAGATCAGATAATAATTGTTCTTGGGAAGGTTTGAAAGCACATTCTTTGTTTACATTTTGTACAGTCGTCATTCTCTTGTTTTTTCGTTCCTTGGATTCTGTTTAGCCAATGTAACAGCCTGTCACGGCAAGGATCATGAATCTTGTTCATGCAGTGTTTTAAAAAATTTGAATGTTTGTGTGGGTGACATATATATATGATTATGATGTACGCCAAAAGGAATGGATCTAATTCATTGGTAGGAATGGATCTAATTCATTGGTAGAACAGAAACAACATGCCTTTGGTTAATACATGTATTAAAAACTATTATTGTATTTGTGGTAGTGTTTAAACTTATGCGTTGTACATTCATAGAGCTCTCTCACAGTCACAATCCAGTGCCACTGTTCATTTTGTTGACTTATTTTTGGTACAACAAGTCCCTTTAGTTTAATTTTAATCAAACCAAAGAATATTGCTCGTGAAATTAATTGACGGATTGAGATCCAAATTTAAGCATAATTAAAGTAATTTGATAAACGAAAATGACGAGAAAAAATGCAAATGTAATAAAAAAAATTAAAAAACCTAATATCGACAGAGTTGTCTCGCATCCTTTGATAAAAGGTCTGTGCCGATGTTCTCCTTCTATTTCTAAAAGCCATTTAAAAGTAAGGCATCTGTACAGTTCATTCCGTAACTGCAAAGGTATCTAAAATGACTCGTTATGCTAACAACTAAATACAAGGGCAGGATTTGCAAAATTGGAGGCTTAAATTGCTGTGGATTGTGAGCTATGATTTTACAACGCTAAAGTTCAACATTACCGTATTTGTTTGTTTTGTGCACACCCGTACATAGCATATTTCTATGCAAACAAGGTAAAGAGCAGGGCCGATATCAATGTTTTAAAGCAGAAGTTAGTTGGTTTATTTTGAAGCTAAGTATGTTCAATTTGACATCAAGAAGTAAGAGTAAGAAGTCACCAGTTACACTGAGTAATAGTATTACTATTAGAGTGTTTATTATAAACGCTGTGTAAAACCAAACATATTTCAAGTTTTTATTCCATCTCTGATTCGTCTGAACAAGATGGCTAAGGATGGGTTAATTTGCTAAATAAAACTAGAAGCATTGTAATTTAGACTAAATATTCAACACCTTAGTTATCAAATATTGTCGCAGTCCCTATAGTGTCATTCATATTTCTATGAAGGAAACAAAACTGTATTGCTTAGGCCAAAAAGAAAAATATGTCTGTTTCCGGTAACATCGCCGAAAAAAATAGGGTCGGTCGTTTTAAAAAAAATTTAATATTTTTTGGACCTTTTTCTTACGTTTTGTTAACGTCTTTTTACGTTTTGTTTTTTTTCCCGGCGTCATTGGCCGCCATGTTTTTTTCCCGTGACGACGGAAACGGGAGGTACAAGTCTCTTCGATTGTGAAGTCTCATCAACCGATTACCTCCCTTTTTACATTTAGTCAAGTTTTGACTAAATGTTTTAACGTAGAGGGGGGGAATCGAGACGAGGGTCGTGGTGTATGTGCGTGTGTGTGTGTGTCTGTCTGTCTGTGTGTGTGTGTGTAGAGCGATTCAGACTAAACTACTGGACCGATCTTTATGAAATTTGACATGAGAGTTCCTGGGTATGATATCCTCAGACGTTTTTTTCATTTTTGTGATAAATGTCTTTGATGACGTCATATCCGGCTTTTCGTGAAAGTTGAGGCGGCACTGTCACGCCCTCATTTTTCAACCAAACTGGTTGAAAGTTTGGTCGGGTAATGTTCGACGAAGCCCGGACTTCGGTATTGCATTTCAGCGTGGTGGCTTAAAAATTAGTGAATGACTTTGGTCATTAAAAATCTGAAAATTGTAATAAAAAAAAAATGTTTATAAAACGATCCAAATTTACGTTTATCTTATTCTCCATCATTTGCTGATTCCAAAAACATATAAATATGTTATATTCGGGTTAAAAACAAGCTCTGAAAATTAAATATATAAAAATTATTATCAAAATTAAATTTTCCAAATCAATTTAAAAACACTTTCATCTTATTCCTTGTCGGTTCCTGATTCCAAAAACATATAGATATGATATGTTTGGATTAAAAACACGCTCAGAAAGTTAAAACGAAGAGAGGTACAGAAAAGCGTGCTATCCTTCCCAGCGCAACTACTACCCCGCTCTTCTTGTCAATTTCACTGCCTATGCCGTGAGCGGTGGACTACGAGTATACGGTCTTGCTGCGTTGCATTGCGTTCAGTTTAATTCTGTGAGTTCGACAGCTACTTGACTAAATGTTGTATTTTCGCCTTACGTGACTTGTTACATTTAGTCAAGTTTTGACTAAATGTTTCAGAATACAGAATACAGAATACAGTATTTATCTAACGTAGAGGGGGGAATCGAGACGAGGGTCGTGGTGTATGTGCGTGCGTGTGTGTGTGTGTCTGTCTGTGTCTGTCTGTGTGTGTGTGTGTAGAGCGATTCAGACTAAACTACTGGACCGATCTTTATGAAATTTGACATGAGAGTTCCTGGGTATGAAATCCCCATACGTTTTTTTCATTTCTTTGATGACGTCATATCCGGCTTTTCGTGAAAGTTGAGGCGGCACTGTCACGCCCTCATTTTTCAACCAAATTGGTTGAAATTTTGGTCAAGTAATGTTCGACGAAGCCCGGACTTCGGTATTGCATTTCAGCTTGGTGGCTTAAAAATTAATTAATGACTTTGGTCATTAAAAATCTGAAAATTGTAAAAAAAAAAATTTTTTTATAAAACGATCCAAATTTACGTTCATCTTATTCTCCATCATTTGCTGATTCCAAAAACATACAAATATGTTATATTTGGATTAAAAGCAAGCTCTGAAAATTAAATACATAAAAATTATTATCAAAATTAAATTTTCGAAATCAATTTAAAAACACTTTCATCTTATTCCTTGTCGGCTCCTGATTCCAAAAACATATAGATATGATATGTTTGGATTAAAAACACGCTCAGAAAGTTAAAACGAAGAGAGGTACAGAAGAGCGTGCTATCCTTCTCAGCGCAACTACTCCCCCGCTCTTCTTGTCAATTTCACTGCCTTTGCCGTGAGCGGTGGACTGACGATGCTACGAGTATACGGTCTTGCTGCGTTGCATTGCGTTCAGTTTCATTCTGTGAGTTCGACAGCTACTTGACTAAATGTTGTATTTTCGCCTTACGCGACTTGTTTGTTGTTGTTTTTGTGTGTGTGTGTGTGTGAAAAGCGAAAAAAACACTTCAGGGTCGGCGCTTAAAAATAGGGTCGGTCAGGTTACCGGAAACAGACATATTTTTCTGTTTGGCCTTAGTATTAAGTTTGAATTAAGGTATTATATATCGATCCAATGATGTTGACTACATTTGAATTGCTTGGAGCTGTTGACTTTAAGAATAATCTTCGTTCTGTTTTAGATCTGTACGCTTTTATGTGAGTTCTGTTTTATTGTCAGACTTTTTATGTGTAACTATGTGTCTACTAACCCCCCGCGGGTTAGGGGGAGTCCCATATTGGTTGGGACGAGAAAAAATTTACCTGATGCTCCCCAGCATGTCGTAAGAGGCGACTAACGGATTCTGTTTCTCCTTTTACCCTTGTTAAGTGTTTCTTGTATCTATAGAATATAGTCAATGTTTGTAAAGATTTTAGTCAAGCAGTATGTAAGAAATGTTAAGTCCTTTGTACTGGAAACTTGCATTCTCCCAGTAAGGTCATATATTGTACTACGTTGCAAGCCCCTGGAACAATTTTTTGATTAGTGCTTTTGTGAACAAGAAACAATTAACAAGTGGCTCTATCCCATCCCCCCCCCCCCCCCCCCCCCCCCCCCCCCTTTTCCCCGTCGCGATATAACCTTGAACGGTTGAAAACGACATTAAACACCAAATAAAGAAAGAAAGAAAGACACTTTACATCGGATTACACACACACACACACAGATAACACGATATAGCGGCTAATTATCACATGGCACCTTATTGCACCATTTTGCATCTTTGGTCAAAACGCGTACATGCCTTATTGGCGCTTCTTGCCTTTGACTATGTCCCATCGGAATTAAGTTGAGGGGGACAAATATCCGATTGCCTTTTTCTCCCAGGCTAAACCTTGCTTGAGGCTTCACACTCAGAGGGGTTGGCAGGTCTGAATTATATATTCACTAAGGGGTTTTTTTCAGGATTGTGTAGCAGCTAAACCACCGCCACCATGTTTGGCTCAAAGCTGGGTGGCTTTGGTACAACCACATGTAAGTTACTTTCATCAATCAGTCAGTGAGTCACTCACTTTGTGTGTGGTTGTGTGTGTGTGTGCTCAAGGTTACATTTTTAATTGTAAATAGATTAACATACATTAGATAGTTGAATATTGATACAGTCGAACTCGCTTAAGACGAATCACTGGGGATCGGAAAAAAAGTTCGTCTTAACCAAAATTCGTATTAAGAAAATTGATTGATTTTTTATTTTTTATTTTTGTTTTTTTATAAAGTCTTGTACATTTTATGGTGTTTCAATTTGTTTCTTTCGCAACTTTCATGCTGCTTCACGTTTAGACAATAAAGTGACATATTCAGTTACATGTTCATGTGTGTCTCATGTTGAGTGATGATTGTTGAGTTTGAGTGAGAGTGAGCACACAGATGTTTCATCCAGTTGTTACGTTTTTGGTCACACACACGCACACACTGACACTGTCCACATTCGCGGTGTTCCTATCATTTGTCCGGAATCACTTACCTTGGCGACGGGTAGCAAACCTTGGCCAATTTAGTTTTTTGACTCACATGCGAAGCAAAAGTGAGTCTATGTACTCACCCGAGTCGTCCGTCCGTCCGTCCGTCCGGACGTCCGGACGTCCGGACGTCCGTCCGGAAAACTTTAACGTTGGATATTTCTTGGACACTATTCAGTCTATCAGTACCAAATTTGGCAAGATGGTGTATGATGACAAGGCCCCAAAAAACATACATAGCATCTTGACCTTGCTTCAAGGTCAAGGTCGCAGGGGCCATAAATGTTGCCTAAAAAACAGCTATTTTTCATATTTTTCCCATTTTCTCTGAAGTTTTTGAGATTCAATACCTCACCTATATATGATATATAGGGCAAAGTAAGCCCCATCTTTTGATACCAGTTTGGTTTACCTTGCTTCAAGGTCAAGGTCACAGGAGCTCTTCAAAGTTGGATTGTATACATATTTTGAAGTGACCTTGACCCTGAACTATGGAAGATAACTGTTTCAAACTTAAAAATTATGTGGGGCACATGTTATGCTTTCATCATGAGACACATTTGGTCACATATGATCAAGGTCAAGGTCACTTTGACCCTTATGAAATGTGACCAAAATAAGGTAGTGAACCACTAAAAGTGACCATATCTCATGGTAGAAAGAGCCAATAAGCACCATTGTACTTCCTATGTCTTGAATTAACAGCTTTGTGTTGCATGACCTTGGATGACCTTGACCTTGGGTCAAGGTCACATGTATTTTGGTAGGAAAAATGTGTAAAGCATGTGAGTCGTATGGGCTTTGCCCTTCTTGTTTTTTTTTTGTTGCAACATGATGTTCAAATCCAAATCGAAAGCACTGACTGACTGATAAACTATCGCGAACCGGCGAACGCAAACGTTGAGAGTGTGGTTTCCCTTGTCCAAGGGAAACCACTCTGGCATATCTATATTTTTTGGCAATGGCTCCCGCTCAAAACATTGATGTTTCGTTTTTGGTATTCGCGAAGGAAATAAATGTCAGTCAGTCATTCATGTTCAGTGTCTGAGCTATCAATCACTTTGATTCTAAATTTGAAATTGTTTTGTGAGTACAGTGTAATCAGTTTAATTTTATTCAGTGATCGGTTGAGCAATGGTTCAAGCAGTCGACGCAAGGGAAGACTGACACATGTATTCAAACTTCTCAAATTAAATTCCCATGATATGTCGATCTCGGGACGAGTTTAAAGATTTCGTCATAAGCGTGAGTAAATTACAGACATTATGCATGCTTGGGAATCCAAAAAGTGCTCGTTATAAGCATAAATTTGTTATAAAGAATTCGTTTTAAGCATATTTTTTTAAGCATGAAGAAAGAGGTATTCAGTTGGGAACTTAAAACTAATACGTTATAAGTCAAAATTCGTAACTAGCGTGTTCGTTTTAAGTGGGTTCGACTGTATATTGTTTACTTGTGTAATATGTTTTTCGGAAGCCGTGTTTGCTTGTGTGATATTTTCAGATTAATGATTTTTCTATTGATCATTTACTTCGATGTATTTTAATTTGAGGATTGTTTATTTGTGTATATTATTTTTTGGTACAAAACTAAAGAAACAGTTTAGCTCATGCCAAAAATGAAATATATCTGTGTTTCTATTATTGTAGACATATATATATATGTGTTTTAAAATCCATTGATTATGCGATACCTGAGGTGAACCTTTGAGGTTTTTTTGTTGGTTTTTTATCTGCAAATTATCTAATCAGTTACTAAATTTGGTTTTCAGCTTCCTTTGGAACAGCTACGCCTTTTGGTGGTGGTCAAGGTAAAAGTCCCTTTCAATTACATGCATTCGATATTCGTTTTGGCAATGATTTGGGGGTAAATTTGTCTGACATTCAAAATTTGTCTCTTTTAGCTTTTTATGTTTCTGTAATAGTGAGACAAAGAGCAATGATTGTATTGTTCTGTTTGGTTATTACTGCATACTTTATTAGAACTTAGAGGTTTAACTACTGTACTTTGTATTTGAGTCACATTTTTTGTGTGTGTGTGTTACTGTTAAACTTAAAGCATGTGTATTTTCTGATGTTCTATTTCAGAACCTTCGGGGTGGTAATTTACAGCTATTTTTTTAGTAACCTTTTCAGTTAAACATCACAAACTAATAAAGACATAATATAAACAGATTGTGAAGCTACGGGTCCATAGTGATAAGTGTGCAGGGTTTTGAAATTATTGTTGTTTTATTTGCAGCTATTTTTCTTGTAACCCTTTCATTTAACCTCACAAACTAATGAAGACATATAATATAAACAGATTGTGAAGCTACGGGTCCATAGACATGGTATGCAGGGTTTTTAAATTATGGTTGTTTTGTTTTCAGCGACCACCGGGTTTGGAGGTTCAGCCTTTGGCGCACAGACGCCTGCCAGCGGGGGTCTGTTTGGAGCACCTTCCACCGGCACGACTGGAGGCTTGTTCGGTCAACAGGCGGCTAGCAGCTTTGGTCAGCAGCAGCAGCAGCAGCAGCCGTCCACAGGATTCAGTAAGTATTTATTTGTTTCATTTTACAGCTGTACCTGCCCCGGCGACCACCTGTCCAAAACAACCCAAAGGATTCCCAACGAGTTTATTTTTCTCTACAATTCACCTTTCAGTAAAGATCAGCAATCTGTTACATTAACAACCACTTTTGGGTGGTCATTATACTATAGACAGTTTCGACTTGGTTGTGTGCTACAGTGTGCTGGTACTTTGTGAGTTGAAATGCGGACGCAGTGGTGTGGTGGTAAGACATCGGCCTCCTAATCGGGAGGTCGGGAGTTCAAATCCCGGTCGCTGCCGTCTGGTGGGTTAAGAGTGGAGATTTTTCCGATCTCCCAGGTCAACTTATGTGCAGATCTGCTAGTGACTTAACGCCCTTCGTGTGTACTAGCAAGCACAAGACCAAGTGCGCACGGAAAAGATCCTGTAATCCATGTGCAGAGTTCGGTGGGTTATAAAAACACGAAAATACCGAGCATGCCTCCCCCGGAATCGGCGTATGCTGCCTGAATGGCGGGGTAAAAACGGTCATACACGTAAAAATCCACTCGTGCTAAAAACATGAGTGAACGTGGGAGTCTAAGCCCATCAACAAAGAAGAAGAAGAAGAAGAAATGCGGCCTTGTTTGTGGCAAGGCCAGGAAAGGCAGTAACTTTAAAGCAGAAGTTAGTTGGTTTATTCTGAAGCAATGTTCAGTTTGACAGAAGAACTGAGAGTGTGTGTTTGATTGAACTAAAACCATGTACTATTGAAATAAGACTTTACATTTTTGAGGTCTTTGCTTTGCTTTCAGATTTTGGCACTCCCAGCAACACCAGCACAGCCTCTGGGGGACTGTTCGGACAACAGAGCTCCGGTCTCTTCTCCACGCCACAAGCTGGATCCGCTTTTGGCACCAAGCCTCAGGGCTTTGGAGGTGAGTATAATGGGTCTGCTTAGATCTAGGATCTCTGGTCTGAGAATCAAAGGGAAGTAAGCACATCCTTGCATACTAATCCTCATGAGTCTTGAAGGTCTGGGTCTGCTTACATCTAGGATCTCTGGTCTGAGAATCAAAGGGAAGTAAGGGCATCCTGGCATAATAATCCTCATGAGTCTTACTCCTTTGCATAAGATTCTCTAGGATCTGAGGGTGTAGAAAATGCTGAGTGTTTTTGTGTGTGCTTGTCATTATTACGTCAAATGATTTGTAGACTGCTAGCTAAACTTTGAAACCTGTTACGGTTTTAGTTGATAAAGCTAATACAGCGGTTCCTGCAATTGTGAGGCCCTTCTGAAGAGTGGACTTCTCCCGTTGCAGGACGCCTTCTGTCAAGGCTTTGTAATGATGTGATAAATACAGTATTGTTTTTGTTTCCATTTGTATTGGTCTGTTAACTGATTTGATGCTCATACCTCGGCCTCCTAATCGGAAAGTCGTGAGTTCGAATCCCGGTCGCTGCCGCCTAGCGGGTTAAGAGTAGAGATTTTTCCGATCTCCCAGGTCAACTTATGTGCAGACCTGCCAGTGACTTAACCCCCTTCGTGTGTACACGCAAGCACAAGACCAAGTGCGCACAGAAAAGATCCTGTAATCCATGTCAGAGTTCGGTGGGTTATGGAAACACAAAAATATCCAGCATGCCTACCCAACGAAAGCGGAATGAAGCTGACTATGCTCTTAGAGTATAGTGTGGGGAACCCAAATGGGCAAACAAGCTCACACGTAACCAGAAAAGAAGAAAAATGAAAAAAATTCTGGAACGCTGAAGAAGAAGAAGAAGATGCTCATACCGATTTCTTAATTAGTTTCATTCTTGAATATATAGTAACTGACTCTTCGACCACTGAATGTTTAGTTCATTTAGAAGTACAGTATACCCCTAAGAGTGACCTTTATACTGCACAGGTTTTGGCACCACTCAGACCGCCAGCACCGGAGGAGGGGGTTTGTTTGGCAGCACCACCCAGCAACCAAGCACCGGTGGAGCGTCCTTGTTTGGCCAGCCCAGCGGTGGCTGTAAGTTGTCTTTTGTCTTCTTATTTCATGCCAGCTAGGATACATGTACATCTTCGCAAAGAAACTATGATCAGTATTTGAACAACACTATGCTGTCTGCTGGTAAAATATTTGAATAGTTTAGTTCAGTAAGTTTTTAACCTGCTCCCTGCCAGGAAATAAATTATTTGTATGCAAAGCATTAACTGTATTTACATGAATTGAAAACTTACAGTGTGCCTTTGATGTATAGATGAATACACCACACACACACACACACACACACACACACACACACACACACACACACACAAACACAAACACAAACACACACACACAAACACACACACACACACACACACACACAGATTGTTTGTTTGTTGCTTTTATTCTTCTTTTATTTATTTTGTTGTCCATTATTAAAGCAAGTTACCCAGAACGTCAGCCGACGTCCTACAGACAGCGAAAGACTTAATTAACTGTTTGAATGTTTAGTTTATTTGTGCCTGGTTACCTGGTTAACATTGTTGTTGCTTCTTTTTGTTTTGTTAACCTTGATGGTACAGCGCTTGAGGCAGGGTCTTGCTGGATTTGTAGTACACTTAGTACATCCTTGTTTATCTCTTCATCTTTTCTTCAATGTCATGCACTCTCTTTCCCTCGTTTATCTCCTCGTCCTTTCTAAAATGTGGTGCACTCTCCTCTTTCAGTGTTTGGCTCGACCCCAGGGACAGGGGCTGCCGGTGGAACGACCATCAAGTTCAACCCACCGTCAGGGCAGGACACCATGTCCAAGAGCGGAGTGACCACCAATATCAACACACGGCACCAGTGCATCACGGCTATGAAGGAATATGAAAACAAGAGCATGGAGGTATGTGTGTGTATGTGGAGTGATACAGTTGAATTCTGAATTTGAAACCTAAAAATAAGTCAGGTTTTGAAAGGGAGGGAGCCTTTATATGGGGGTAAATTTACAGAGGTTATGATCAGAAAATCTGACAAAAAAAGGTTTGAAAAGGGGGGGGGGTGCCACTGTAGAGTAAGCAGTGTTGTCCCACACTCAAAGGACAAAAGAATGGTTGAATGTTTCCAATGTTGTGTGGAGAACGCTCAAAGTTTTTATTATTTATACTTTTTTTGTAGTACAAAATTGGGGTTCCCAGATCTGTTTAGCACAGCGGTAAAAGTGAATCGTTTGTCTGAATGGTTGAATGTTTTCAGTGTTCTGTGAACAACACTCATTTTTCTGAACATACACCATTTTTTGTATTTTTGACTCACATGCGAAGCAAAAGTGAGTCTATGTACTCACCCGAGTCGTCCGTCCGTCCGGAAAACTTTAACGTTGGATATTTCTTGGACACTATTCAGTCTATCAGTACCAAATTTGGCAAGATGGTGTATGATGACAAGGCCCCAAAAAACATACATAGCATCTTGACCTTGCTTCAAGGTCAAGGTCGCAGGGGCCATAAATGTTGCCTAAAAAACAGCTATTTTTCACATTTTCTCTGAAGTTTTTGAGATTCAATACCTCACCTATATATGATATATAGGGCAAAGTAAGCTCCATCTTTTGATACCAGTTTGGTTTACCTTGCTTCAAGGTCAAGGTCACAGGAGCTCTTCAAAGTTGGATTGTATACATATTTTGAAGTGACCTTGACCCTGAACTATGGAAGATAACTGTTTCAAACTTAAACATTATGTGGGGCACATGTTATGCTTTCATCATGAGACACATTTGGTCACATATGATCAAGGTCAAGGTCACTTTGACCCTTATGAAATGTGACCAAAATAAGGTAGTGAACCACTAAAAGTGACCATATCTCATGGTAGAAAGAGCCAATAAGCACCATTGTACTTCCTATGTCTTGAATTAACAACTTTGTGTTGCATGACCTTGGATGACCTTGACCTTGGGTCAAGGTCACATGCATTTTGGTAGGAAAAATGTGTAAAGCATGTGAGTCGTATGGGCTTTGCCCTTCTTGTTTAAATTTTTTTTTTAAACCACTTCAATTGCAAAATTGGGGTTCCCTGGTTGGGTGCGTTGAACACAGCAGTGATAGTGAGTCAGTCAGTGGTTTGTGTGTGATAAAAGTGAGATGTTTGTGTGTGATAAAAGTGAGATGTTTGTGTGTGATAAAAGTGAGATGTTTGTGTGTGATAAAAGTGAGATGTTTGTGTGTGATAAAAGTGAGATGTTTGTGTGTGATAAAAGTGAGATGTTGGTGTGTGATAAAAGTGAGGTGTTTGTGTGTGATAAAAGTGAGATGTTTGTGTGTGATAAAAGTGAGGTGTTTGTGTGTGAGATAAAGATGAGATGTTTGTGTGTGTGATAAAAATGAGATGTTTGTGTGTGATAAAAATGAGATGTTTGTGTGTGAGAAAAATGAGATGTTTGTGTGTGATAAAAGTGAGGTGTTTGTGTGTGAGATAAAGATGAGATGTTTGTGTGTGTGATAAAAATGAGATGTTTGTGTGTGATAAAAATGAGATGTTTGTGTGTGATAAAAATGAGATGTTTGTGTGTGATAAAAGTGAGATGTTTGTGTGATAAAAGTGAGATGTGTGTGTGTGCAGGAGCTGAGAATGGAGGACTACACAGCCAACAGGAAGGGAAAGCAGGCAGGAACAGCCACAAGTTTCTTCAGCCAGCCAGCTCCTCAGGCCACTCAGGCCGGCAACACGGGTTTCTCCTTTGGTCAGCCTGCTGCCGCGTCCACCGGAGGCTTCTGTGAGTAGTTACTGCGTGTCCACAAGCTTTCTCTTGACTCTTCTGATTACTTAGGAATGAGCAGTGTTAGGCGGCCGGCAGGCTGTCCATTGGGGGGGGGGGGGGGGGGTTGGGTTCCACTGTCACGGGACATGACGAAGGAGAGTCGTATAAAGCATTTGCTTTTATTGGCTCACGAAGTGTAGCCTATGCGATCGTAACTTTGTCTGTCTGTGCGTGCGTGTGTGTGTGCGTGTGTGTGTGTGTGTATGTCTGTGGTAGAAACCTTAACATTTCCGAGTCTATGTGTGAGTGGTTATCCAAGACTATGGATAAAGCTCGCATAAGATTACGTCACGGTCAAAAGTGTTTGACGTCAATTAATGCATCATGACGGCATGCCTCCCTGTAGTCTTTCTCTCTCGCGTGGTGTGTGTGGTCTCGGTCATTGTTATTTTGAGCGGGCCGAGACTATTTGGCAGTCGTGTCCCTGTAAGTAGGCTACATGCAGACACAGACAGATCTAGATCTAGTGTCTCTCTTTCTTGCACAGTGTCACCTAAGCTTACTGTGTGTGTGGGTGTGTATGTGTGACGGAGTGATTGAGTTTGTGTTACTGTTTGTCTATTTCTTACGTGAGCCTTGAAGGCTTCGCCTCTTGTTGTGTTAGCGTTGGGTTCTGTATTATATTGTGGTCCCGTTAGGTTATGAATTGCAATTTGTTGTTGTTTTTTCCTGCAATTAATATGCTTTTTGAGTCACTTGAGAAAAAGTGACTCTATGTAATCGGTCAGTGTTAGTCTGTCCGGCCGTCCGGCCGTCCGTCCGTAGACACCACCTTAACGTTGGACTTTTCTCGGAAACTATCAAAGCGATCGGGCTCATATTTTGTTTAGTCGTGACCTCCAATGACCTCTACACTTTAACGATGGTTTCGTTGACCTTTGACCTTTTTCAAGGTCACAGGTCAGCGTCAAAGGAAAAATTAGACATTTTATATCTTTGACAAAGTTCATCGGATGTGATTGAAACTTTGTAGGATTATTCTTTACATCAAAGTATTTACATCTGTAGCCTTTTACGAACGTTATCAGAAAAACAAGGGAGATAACTAGCCTTTTCTGTTCGGCAACACACAACTTAACGTTGGGCTTTTCTCGGAAACTATAAAAGTGACCGGGCTCAAATTTTATGTGAACGTGACTCATTGTGTTGTGAATAGCAATTTCTTCCTGTCCATCTGATGCCTCATATAATATTCAGAACTGCGAAAGTGACTCGATCGAGCGTTTGCTCTTCTTGTTACATTTAGTACAAAGCTTCCGCTGGTGTAACTCTGTAGTTCAGTGAGCCATGCAAGCCTCCAAACCACTACAAGGAGGCGACTCTTGGGTGCTGAAAACGAAAGCTGTAATATTCTGCCTTGATGTGTTTCAGCTAGTTTTGGTAGCGGAGGCACCGTCACCAGCACAGGGGGGCTGTTTGGGGGCACCAAACCCCTGTTCGGACCCACCGCAACAGCCACCGCCACCACCCAGTCCGGATTTTCTTTTGGCTCAGCCGCTCCCGCACAGACAGGCTCCGTCTTTGGTCAGGCAAAGGTAAGAATTCTTTTTTTGCGTTCATAGGCTGAAACTCCCATTTGCACGAGTGGGCTTTTACGTGTATGACCGTTTTTACCCGGCTAGGCCACTGTGCCTGTCTACCGTAAGAATAGAAATACAAGTAAGGCTAGAGGACGTCAGAGTATAGAGATTATCATGGGTCCATAAAGAACTTGAATGAAGGTTCATTCAGTTCCTCATCTTATTAGAATAGAGAATAACTTAAGTTGCTATACAGTAAACCCCCCTTAGAAGAACCTTCAAAATGGTTTGAAAATCAGGTCTTGATATGAAGGTGACTTTACAGACGTTGTCAACGGAAAATCTGTAGAAAAGAAAAATTAAAGGGGAGGGTTCACTGTACTTTCTGTAAGCTGTATCAAACAAATCTTGCAACTTGAAGGTTGCTGTCGTGTGTCGAGCGTTCGCACATAACACCAACAGCAGGAAATCACGGCATCGACCAATGAGTGTGCACCATACAAAAATCAACTTCTTTCAAGTGCTCTCATTGGCTTACAAAATAAGCTTCTCGCGCGTTCACATCGCCAGCGAGATTGTATTTGCACAACCAAGATGGCGGACCAGCGTCTGCTAAAAGCTGTCTGCTTCAAGGGTTTGTCCGTTGTTGACAAGTAACGAACCCAATCGGGACTAAAAAAGGGTGTCCGCGTCCGCGCCTTTGAGGTGTTCGCTCTTTTAAGGTGTTTTTGAGAGTAAAATACATCCGTCCTCACTTGAATTGTCCGTTATGCTAAGGTGTCCGCCGAAATAAGGGTCCGCTAGATGCAGGTTTTACTGTACAGTGGAACCCCCCTTTTAAGACCTCCAAAAATCTTATAAAATCGGGTTTTTAAAGGGAGGGAGTCTTAAAATGGAGGTAAATTTACAAAGGCTATGAACAAAAAGTCTGAGAAAACAGGGTCTTAAAAGGGAGGAAGTCTTAAAATGGGGGGTCCACTGTATAACATACCTTGCTTGTTTTTTGATCACGTCAGTTGTCATGTCACTTGGTTTGTTTGTTTCAGCCTCTGTTTGGTACTCCGACATCAACCCCACAGACCGGTGGAATGTTCGGCACCAGCCAACAATCAGCCTTCGGCACGTCCACAGCATTCGGAGCCTCCACCGGCTTTGGCGCAACAGGATCGACAGGGGTAAGCTTTTTCTTTACAAATGATGGAACCTCCATTTAAAGATCTAACAATTCTGAGAAAATTGCGTCTGAAAAAGGAGGGAGTCCAAAAATGGGAGTAAATTTACAGAGGTTATGAACAGAAAATTGAGAAAACAAGGTCTTCTTCTTCTTCTGCGTTCGTGGGCTGAAACTCCCACGTACACTCGTGTTGTTTGCACGAGTGGATTTTACATGTATGACCGTTTTTTACCCCGCCATTTAGGCAGCCATACGCCGCTTTGGAGGAAGCATGCTGGGTATTTTCGTGTTTCTATAACCCACCGAACTCTGACATGGATTACAGGATCTTTTTCGTTGCGCACTTGGTCTTGTGCTTGCGTGTACACACGGGGGGGTGTTCGGACACCGAGGAGAGTCTGCACACAAAGTTGACTCTGAGAAATAAATCTCTCGCCGAACGTGGGGACGAACTCACGCTGACAGCGGCCAACTGGATACAAATCCAGCCCGCTACCGTCTGAGCTACATCCCCGCCCCTAACAAGGTCTTACAGGGAGAGAGTCAGGCCCACTCCGCCTCTCAGCTTTACAGCCAGATGACAACTTTTCACTAAGAAAGCTCTACTTTTCTAAGGGGACACACTCGCAATAGCGTTCAACGACATTGAATGCCACCATACAGCAGTTCTCGTGGTTTGTTCAACCCCTGAGCCAATCGGGGCCCCGTGTGACCAACTTTATTCATACCTATAGAGTCGTTTGCGGTTTCAAAGCAACTCTACATCTGCAATGGCACGTTATTGTGTACCTCTGAATCTAAAATACAATTGACTGGGAGTGACACCAAATGACTGAGCGGCGCAGGTTGACTTCAAAAGAAACTAGCCATATGCAGAAAATGCATGGGTGCAACTCTGCCGGCTACACGCCGGCAGCCGGTTTTGGGTTTCATCGGCTGCCGATGTTTTTGTTCCAGGAGAGGATTTTTTTGGCATTTTAAATACTAAAAAAGCTGGACCCCAACTTTTGCCGGTTTTTGGAATTTTCCAGGTTGCACCCATGAAAATGTGTCACATTCAGGGGAGGCAATGATTATGTCGCTTCAGTTGCGTTTAACGTTTGTACGTTATTTTCAGGGAGGCCTGCTGGGCAGCAAACCCATGGGGTTCGGAACAACCACGACGGCATCCACAGGGTTCGGGGTTGGTGGTGGCAGCCTCTTCAACAAACCGGCCGCCTCCTCTGCTTTCTCCTTTGGCCCAACGGGCAACACAGGATTTGGTGGTAAGTCATTCACAAAGAAGAGAGTTTTAGGCACTTTGCCTTGTGCTTCAATGGCTTTGTTCGTGCAGTTAAAAATGCCATTAAAAAAACCCCGCATTTTGAACAAGCGTCCGAATTTCAGTTACCGTTGTTTAACTGTAGAATTTGTGTCTTTTCAGTAAATTACCTGTTAAAATCCCAATAGAGTGCCTGTTATAAGAGTCATAACAGTTATTTAACTTGTAAATCAGCGAGTATTACCAGTAGACTGGTTCGCATATTTTTCACTTTTCTGTATTTGGAGCGTTAATATCTTTTTGTTTACTTGTTGTATGTATATGGAGCGTTTACGTTGATTTGTTTCTTAAAAAAATGTATGAAGAAGATTTAACGCACCACGTTTTTTCCACAGGGGGAACAACAGGTGGTAGTTTGTTTGGAGCCGGCAAACCAGGTGGATTTGGAGCGCCAACTGGTCTGGGAGCTGGGTCCTCTTTTGGAACCGGCTTGGGCACCACCGGCACCACGGGGGGTATGTTCGGCAACCCGCAGGCTAAAACTGGTTTCAACTTCAACCCCGCAGGGACTACTGGAAGTGAGTTTATTTTAGATTTATGCTTTCTGTAGTTATACACTGAACGGCAAAAGTTAGGGACCGCCCTTGAAAAAACCAGCTGACTTCATCTGTGCCAAACTCCTTGTTCCTAAGTTTATAAAACCAAATGGCTGTCAGGCTGTACACACCAGTGGGTGAGCAATGCTGTGTTAGCAGGAAACTTGCTCGGGATCCACGGAGGCCTGGCTAGGGCACGAGACAGAAACTGCCAAACTGCAAAAAGTGGACCATTTTTACGCTGGCGCGTGGGCAAGCCTGGGCGGGAAAGATGAAAAATTCGTTATGCACGTGCAGGGGGGATGTGTTGAGAGTGAACTGTTGTCACCAGTTAGGCTTTATAGTCCCGCGATTTTCCGCTAGCCACCATCTTCTCACAATGCCTCCCAGACGTAAGGTTACCACCTTCAACAAAGCCCGGGCCATCACATGGCTGCAAGACGGCGTAAGCAAGCGAGAAGTGGGCAGACGACTTGGAGTGTCCCATTCTGTCGTGGTCAGGCTGCATCAGAAGTTCCAGGCCACCAACAGCGTTCTGGAGAGGCCCAGGTCAGGACGGCCTGGGTTTTTTCAAGGGCGGTCCCTAACTTTTGCCGTTCAGTATACAGCAGTCCCTCTCATGAACGGACACCCTTGGGCCGTAGCAAAACTGTCCGTACATTGCAGGTGTCCGGTCACGGGAGGGGTGACCACACCACCCCCTCCCCCATACACTCACACAGAGACACACAAACAACAGGATTGAGTCTATGCTAATCACTTCTTGTGGCTACTAAACAATAAACTCCTAATACTTCTTTAAACATTCTGTAAAAATGATTTGTATGAAAAGTGTTGAAAAGAAGAGATAAAATAAATCCTCAAGGCAGTGAACACACTCACCATGCACTGACATACGAAAGCAGCCACACAAACACAGCACAGAGGAGCGTGTGCAGATGCTTTGCAAGAATAAGCTTGAAACCCAGTTTGAATAAATAGCAGCAGATAGAGCTGCATGTCATAATCATGTAATTTATTTTCATCTTGTCTGGCTTTATTGACTGCATGCCGATCATGTGGCATGGCAGTGACTTTTCACTCTTCAGTCGGAAATACACTGTACATAACACAGCTCCCACT
Source organism: Littorina saxatilis (assembly GCF_037325665.1). Lineage (NCBI taxonomy): Eukaryota > Metazoa > Mollusca > Gastropoda > Littorinimorpha > Littorinidae > Littorina > Littorina saxatilis. Next base: position 1,382,254 of record NC_090250.1, on the reverse strand, counting down.
CTCCCTCACTAATGCCTCCCAAGCCGTGACAACTGATGCTTGGAAATTGTGTGGAAGAGTACACCTCTCTATTTCTCTCCAATGCTCTTCCTGCTGACATGCAGTGACACCGGACACCCCACAGAGTTTAGCCAGCTACCCCTCCATCCCCCCCCCCTCCCCCTCTCCACGGACCTACATTAGAATGTAGGTCCGTGCTCTCTCTCTCACTCCCTCCAGCCATGTACTGTTGGGCTGTGGCCAGAGAGGTCAGCTCCAACTGTTCACTCAGAGCAAAACCAGTTGACTGTGTCGTAACTTTTGACACAGCAAGACAACTGAAGGGTTCACAGATTAGGCAACCGACTCACTGGTCAAGGCTGAGGGGAAACAAGAGTATCTTGTCAATGAAAGAGGTTACACACAGACACACGATGCTGAGAACTGTGGCCGGTTTTTCACTCTCTTTCGCTCAGGACCTTCATCGACTGTGGTTTCTGTTGTTTACGTCCAACAGACAAGAATAAAGAGCACAGTGCAGTTTCATGTTGGCATCTTCGCATGTACTCCACTCCTGACCAAAACTACCCCCCCTGCTGATGGGTACAGGTGCACTCAAGTTACCAGTGACTGTCGTCACGCCATTGCGGCTGTGATCTTTGCACCAAGAGCCGGACTGCTCTGTTATCGATTTTGTTGTGGTGAAAATTTGACGATGGTCTGTCCGTACATTGGAGGTATGACCTGCTGTTGGGACCGAAAATGAGTGTCCGTGTCCACGTTTTGCAGGTGTCCGTTTAAGGGGGGGCAAATATAGAAGGAAAACACTCCGTGCCGAGCAAATGTGTCCGTACATGTCAGGTGTCCGCTCACGCCGGGGGCCGTACATTGCAGGGACTGCTGTACAACATAATACTATATAAACTTTTTGTGTGTCAGTGGAAAAAAAACAACCTTAAAAATTCAACTTGAGAAATTCATGTTGTGGTTGACAGCTTTTGAAGTCAAGATGCATTTTTCATGTTATGCCTTTACTTTTTTGTGTTTCAGCGTTTTCCCTGGGAGGTACCTCCACTGGTGGTTTGCTGGGTGGAAATGCAGCAACTCTTGGAACGTAAGTCCTTGCTTCCTACTGGACAATGTTTGTCTGGCAATATTCAGACTAAGCCCTGTGTGAGCTTCGCTGTCACACTGAAGGAATCTCACATTTTTACTCTTCTTTCAATATGTGATGTCACTTTTACAGGGCTGTGTCTGGAGTATGATGGTTTTTTTTTTTGGTTTTTTTTTTGCATTGCACAGTTGCTTTGTATAGTCTAGCGCTCTTTCTCAGTCAAAACCCGTCAGGAAGTCTTTTGAAACTGATTAATTCTCATTAGTATTTTTGAATATTAAATAACTCCCCTCAACACTCCATGGTGTTTTGAAGTTTCTGTGACTGGACCACACACATCAGAACACTCCACATTCACTCCTTGACAAATGGCAGGTGGGGAAGGTAACACAGAACACTCCACATTCACTCCTTGACAAATGGCAGGTGGGGAAGGTAACATAGTTACAAAATGCCAAAACACTATTTGCAGAAAAAAGGTGAGTAGGGCCATATTAAAACGCTTTTCCCCCGAAATCGGCGTATAAACCCTGAATGGCGGGGTAAAAACTGTCATACACGTAAAAACCCACTCATGCTAAAACATGAGTGAATGTGGGAGTTTCAGTCCATGAACGAAGAAGAAGAAGAAAAGGCTTTGTTATAAATGTTATTTTTTCTTCATTTTTAGAACAACCAGCACAACCAGCAACACAGCGGCAGAGCTTCAACAGCAACTTCTGGCCGTCTCGCCCTACGGTGATTCCCCGCTCTTCTGGAATCTCAAAAATGTAAGCATAACATGTAATAATGTCTTTGATATTCAAGTTTCTGTTGTTGATTGGTTTAAATTCGTCCAGCATGAACTCTGCAGATGTTTTAATGGATGAGCGCCTTTCTAATACTCTATTAGTTTAATTAATTCATGGTTTAGGATTATGTGGATTGTTTGCCCATGTTAAAGATTCTTGAATATGATGGCTGAGAGGCATAGTTGGTTTGCTTTTTTCCTTCAGTTAGATATCCTTTGTTGGAGTCTTTTAACTTGCACAGCTTGATTAAAACCGGCATGTGCTAACATAAATCTTGCTCTGTGAGTTTTAGAAGTCAAACTTTGAGAATTGGGAGGGAGAGAGGTGTTAAATGACACTATTGTCATGTGCACGTTACCTGAACAATCTTCCTCATGCTTTGTATCATTCTTGCAGCAAAATGCTGGAAAGCGTGAGGAGATCTTGAAACCTACGAACCCAGCAGCCCAGAAAGCCGTGTTGAGTTCCGGCGGTTACAAAGTCAGCCCTAGACCAGTGGCGAAGATCAAGCCCAAGTCTCTGCACAGTCTGCTGTCTGGCAGCAAGGTAAGATGACGGTCTTTGATTGCACTAATGATCTTGCATAATGGCCACTGGTTGGTGTGATGTTATGAATGCATGTTGCATCAACAACAAAAAATGGGGAAAGCAGCCCAAATTTCCATGAGGGTAACCTCACAGGACTATAGGAATTCTTATCCTTAAGAGGTCTGCTAACAGTGTGAATAAAAAGTAGAATTGTGGAGAATTTTTCAACGTGTTGTTTTACTAACATATGAATTTGCCTGAAAGTATCCTAGCTATTTTCAAGCTTTTGGGGCATTTTTGTTTTTGGAGGGGGGGGGGGGGGATGTGTTGCTATGTATCTGTGATGTGATAGCACTTTGGCTTTTATTCCAATGCATTGTCAGTGAGATTTGGCGGGGGGGGGGGGGGGGGGGGGGGATAATAAGTCAATTAAGCAGTTTCTTTCGAGAAAACATATCTGGATTCAAAATCGGTTCTATGCACCAACACATACTGTAGTAAGCTGGGGAATTGTTTCAACATCTATCAAATCTTTCGTCTACGCAGGGCCAGCTGTTTGATAATCTGGACAACGAGGAAGACCTTGGGTTTGGAGGCGAGACGTTCGTCCCCCGGCGCAGCGTCAAGAAGCTGGTGCTAAAGAAAGGAGGAGGGGGAGGAGGCAGCATTATGAGTCGCTCGGTCTCTGATGGTCGCAACAGCCCTCAACCGGTCAACCAGAATGTCACTCCTATCACCAGGTGAGTTGGTTGGTGTGAGTGTGTGTGTGTGTGTGTGTTTGTGTGTGTGTCCCATGAGTGACTGCTTAGGAATTTGGGATGTTATTTAGTGCAACTCTCAACTCTTAGTAAATGTGATATGATTTAGCGTTTTTATTGCAATTCTTAATTCTAAGTTGATATGTATGTAACCGCCCGACATTGCATCGCAATTTTCCTTGTTTTTTTTCGACGGCGGCTAATATCAGTTACGCGGCCTATACGTGGCTCGTCCCAATTTTCTTTTTTTAAAGTCGGGGGTGCGGCTTATAAAACGGTGCGTCTTGTAATCCGTCAAATACGGTACTCTTAAAATGGGGGTACATTTATAGAGGCTATGAACAGGTCCGAGAAAAGAGAGTCTTGAAAGAAAGGGAGGCTTGCATTGGGGGTCTTAAAAGGGGGGGTTCAGGAGAGCCTTGGTAACGAGGAGTGTTAGGCCATGCATGTGTGGTGCAAATAACGGGCAGTTGTGGCTTTTTCAGTAAAGTCTGACTAAAATGTTGATAAAAAGTAAACAGTATCACTCTCGCTAGTTTGGTATGGACAATTCATTCACCTCTTGCGCCGAATAAAAATTCTTTGTTTCGTCCTGTTGAACTTTATTTGCTTTGATTGTATTACATTATGCTTACACCCTTGGTTATGGATTGATAATCTTGGAGTCAGAGAACCAACTATAAAGATGATGCATTCAGATGAGATATTGTCAGGGGCAATAAAATGAAGGGTAATAACCTGATTTAGCCCAGTATGAGGTTCACGGCCCCACTAAGTGAATCCCAAACAATTCTTCTTTCAGTAGAACGGATCACTTTCATGGGGAAACAAAATGAAAAGTGCTATGTTTTTTACACAGGCAATTACAACAGCAAGGTCAAGGTGACGACGCAGACAGGGGGGACACAATCACACTCAACCGTCTGTCCGACATCCCCCCTCCAAGGAATGACGACCATCAGCTCAGAGAGTGAGTTAAACAAATGTTCAGTGGGTTGACTTGGAGAGAGAGAGATTGTGTGTGCGTGCATGTGTAACTGGACTTGTTTCAGAAAAAGGAGGGAAAAAAAAGGAAGAATTTATTCTGCCATACACCGCCCTGATATGGCCCTTCGTGGTCGGCTGGGCGTTAAGCAAAACAAACAACAACAACAACAAAAAATCTGCCATATAACATAAAAGCCATTGGTATTTGTTAATTCAGTAATGTTGATATGTGTGCTTGTGTCAGTTTACAAGTTTTTTCACGTCAACGTGTGCTTGTTTGAATTCTTGTGCACAGGAGCGTGCAACATATAAGTATATGTGTTTGTGCATAGATACATGTCGTTTTTCAATCCAGACATTTGTTCTAAAAAATAAAAAAAATAAAAATAAAAAATAAAAAAATAATAATAGTTTGCCTATCTGACATATCCCACACTCTTTTCAGGCGCGGGTCAATGGACGACACGATTGAGAGCCTGTACCCCAGATTACCGGAGTCCAACACAGGTGGAAACCTTTATCCCAGGCTGCCAGAGTCTACGGATTTCCGAGGCCAGGAGAGAGATGAGTACGACCGGAGCCGAGAATCAAACCATGCGGAACAGGACGTCACCTATGATGGAAATGTCACCAACAGCAACCTGTCCAATGCCTCGCTTGATGTAAGGATTTAAAAAAAAAAAAAAAAAATATATATATATATATACAGTCAAGTGCACAGTGATATATACATTTCATTTTGTGTTTTGTTTAAATTCCTTGCCTCTCTCTCTTAATATTTAAAACAACACTTTTTTCTTTGCTGACTCAGCAAATTCATTAACTAATCTTTTCGAGGAACAAAGATATTTTATTCCAGTCATTTAACCATTACCTTTGAAATTAGTCTCACTTTGTCTGGAAGGGAAACTAGCAGCAACCAGAATGGTGCTACCTAGGTGTGTGCGTTGTCAGGTGTAATCACCCACCTGCTCTCAAGGGCTGATATGCACAAAGCGAAAGTGGGTGGGAGCCAGCAGCCGGGTCTGATTGGTTGACACTGTGGTTTGTGGTTATTTCAACCAATCATACCCGGCTGCTGGCTCCCACCCACTTTCGCTTCGTGCACATGTCAGCCCTGATTCAGATTTGTCAATGTGACTGGAGGATAAAAGGTCCTGTACTCTACCGGCTGAGCTAGCAGACACCCATTACAGTGAAAGACCTAAATGTGAATAGTTTCAAACACAGAGACCGCTTGATTCTCTTATGTACTTCCTCATTCCTGCCACATTTTTTGTCAACAGCCGTTACCAGTGGATGGGCCCCCTCACCCGGCGGGGATCCGCCTGACCCGGCCCGGCTACTACACCATTCCGTCCATGGATGAGCTGGCGCACATGTTGGACAAGGACGGTAACTGTTTAGTGGAGGAGCTGACCATCGGCCGCGAGAACTACGGCAGTGTCTTCTTCTACGGCGTTATCAACGTCGCCGGTTTGGATCTGGACTCCATAGGTTCGTGCAATTGGATGCCTCTGTTTTGTCTGTTGGTTTTCTTTTGAGCTGCTTTTTTTTTTTAGGACGCTCGAAGAATATAACTTTTGTGGATTTATAAAGAGTTTTCTTCTTCCTTGCTCCTTCAGACCACAGCTGTTCCCAGGGTTTCATTTCTGCCTCTTTAGCTGCAGGCAGGCCAAGCAATGTTGAGCAACCATCCTTCCCCCACAGCAGAGAAAACACAACAGCAGCAGGCTATCTCAGTGCCAATAAGTCCCATCTCCTGGCCAGCCACTGATAAGTCCCATCTCCTGGCCAGCCACTGATAAGTCCCATCTCCTGGCCAGCCACTGATAAGTCCCATCTCCTGGCCAGCCACTGATAAGTCCCATCTCCTGGCCAGCCACTGATAAGTCCCATCTCCTGGCCAGCCACTGATAAGTCCCATCTCCTGGCCAGCCACTGATAAGTCCCATCTCCTGGCCAGCCACTGATAAGTCCCATCTCCTGGCCAGCCACTGATAAGTCCCATCTCCTGGCAAAGCGCAGAAGCATATTTGTATAACAAGCAAGCAAGCTCAAGAGCACGCTGGCTGCAGTGTTGGCAGCCAAATGGTTCCCTCTGCCCTGGCTATTTTTAACTCGCCCCTTCCTCAGCTGAAATGCAAGCAAGGAACAGCTGTGAGACAGCAGCTTTCATGGGTGTAATCAGATCTTAGGTCTTCTCTGCTTTTGTATCTCTTGACTTGCTCTTCTTCTCATAACACTCAAGAACAGAACTTTTGCAGATTTATAACCATTCTCCAGTTGTCATTTTTGGCTCACGTTAGTGTAGCCTATGCGATGCTAACTTTTGTCTGTCTGTGCGTGTGTGTCTATGTGTGTGATAGAAACTTTAACATTTGACTGAACACCGAAATACTAATTTTACCGGGTTATTATCCAAGCAACAGCTTCAAAGTATTGAAGCAATGATCAACATTTCGTCGGCACGTATGTAGATAAAGTGTGTATCCAAAGAAAACGGGTGGTGGTGGGTTTTGGGGGGGTAAAAACAGGTGACTGGCTTGTGTTGGGTGTGGTATGTAGACCAGGTCAGGGGTCAAGGTTAGGTCAGATCGCGTGAAGGATTGTGGTATAGATTCACTTCTCAGTTCTAACCGAGCTGCATTCGCCGATTCTTGAAGACGATTTCACATTGTTCGGTTTCGTAGCGGCTCCAGAAAAAATAGATAAAGAAGATACCAAAGGAGATTTCCTACAGGTTGATCTGCACAGCAAGTTTTCAGTGTCTGCGTGAGGAAGCGCTGTCGAAAGGGCAGTGTCGATCTCAGTGGCAGTCGACGACTCGTGTCCCCGTAACTTGAGTAGGCTACAGACAGACAGATCTAGATCTAGCGTCTCCCACTCTTGCACCGTGTCTATGCTTACTGTATGGGTGACGGAGTGATTGAGTTTGTGTTACTGTTTGTCGATTTCTTACGGGAGCCTTGAAGGCTTCGCCTCTTGTTGTCCTTTGTTGTTTCACACGGCAATTTGGGAGGCGTTTATGAAGAGGAATGTGTGGTTTATTTTCTGCTTAGATCATTTGTGCGTTAAAAATATTATGATGACCTGAAAAGATTAAAACAAACTTAAGTTTTGGAACTTTTATGGTAACTTTCACTGGAGCTTTATGTTGTGGAAACAAACATAATATGTGTATATTTCCTGGTTGTTGAATGCCTTTACTTGCTATTTGTTGCAGTTCATTTCCGACGCAAAGAGATTGTGGTGTACCCAGATGACAGCTCCAAGCCCCCTGTCGGAGAGGGTTTGAACCGACGCGCTGAAGTCACGCTTAACTTTGTGTGGCCCACTGACAAGACAACACGGCAGACTATCAAGGTCAGTGAGAGAGAACGAGAGCATCAGCAAACAAGTAAACAAAAAAAGCAACAAAAGTGGTCCAGGTTTTACTGTTGTATGACTTTCGGTATTTTCAGTGGCCAATTTGTGAGTTGACAGGATTTGTCTTTAAATCTAAAACAAAAATTTAAATAAATATAGGTGAATGTTGTCAAGTTGGATGTGGCTTGTTGTTGAACAATGAGCGCTTCTGGGGTGATAACGCGAGACAACTCCTGTGATCTTGTCACGAGGTGGCGCCAGTTACCAGCCGAAAGAAAGAAGGGGCATAACCTCACCAGAATCGACCATTGTCTGTTTACCGTATAAAATGCACGACTTACACACAAACTGTTACCAAACGGATATGCTATTTGGGACCAATGCAAGGTTTTTTTTTCCTTTCTCGTGTGATCTTGCCGCGAGGTGGCGCCAGTTACCAGCCGAAAGAAAGAGGGGGCATAACCTCACCAGAACCGCCCATTGATAGAGATCGCCCATTGATAGAGATGTGAATGTTGTCAAGTTAGAAGTGGCCTGTTGCTGAACAATTGATTGAGATGTGAATGTTGTCAAGTAAGATGTGGCCTGTTGCTGAACAATTGATTGAGATGTGAATGTTGTCAAGTTAGATGTGGCCTGTTGCTGAACAATTGATTGAGATGTGAATGTTGTCAAGTTAGATGTGGCCTGTTGCTGAACAATTGATTGAGATGTGAATGTTGTTAAGTTAGATGTGGCCTGTTGCGGAACAATTGATTGAGATGTGAATGTTGTTAAGTTAGATGTGGCCTGTTGCGGAACGATTGATTGAGATGTGAATGTTGTCAAGTTAGATGTGGCCTGTTGCGGAACAATTGATTGAGATGTGAATGTTGTCAAGTTAGATGTGGCCTGTTGCTGAACAATTGATTGAGATGTGAATGTTGTCAAGTTAGATGTGGCCTGTTGCTGAACAATTGATTGAGATGTGAATGTTGTTAAGTTAGATGTGGCCTGTTGCTGAACAATTGATTGAGATGTGAATGTTGTCAAGTAAGATGTGGCCTGTTGCTGAACAATTGATTGAGATGTGAATGTTGTTAAGTTAGATGTGGCCTGTTGCTGAACAATTGATTGAGATGTGAATGTTGTTAAGTTAGATGTGGCCTGTTGCGGAACAATTGATTGAGATGTGAATGTTGTTAAGTTAGATGTGGCCTGTTGCGGAACGATTGATTGAGATGTGAATGTTGTTAAGTTAGATGTGGCCTGTTGCTGAACAATTGATTGAGATGTGAATGTTGTCAAGTAAGATGTGGCCTGTTGCTGAACAATTGATTGAGATGTGAATGTTGTCAAGTTAGATGTGGCCTGTTGCTGAACAATTGATTGAGATGTGAATGTTGTTAAGTTAGATGTGGCCTGTTGCGGAACAATTGATTGAGATGTGAATGTTGTTAAGTTAGATGTGGCCTGTTGCGGAACGATTGATTGAGATGTGAATGTTGTCAAGTTAGATGTGGCCTGTTGCTGAACAATTGATTGAGATGTGAATGTTGTCAAGTTAGATGTGGCCTGTTGCTGAACAATTGATTGAGATGTGAATGTTGTCAAGTTGCCTGTAGTTGAATTCGTTAAGTTGCTTTGTTGCAGGATCCTGAGCGACTGATTGCAATGAACTACCAGGAGAAACTAGAGAACATTTCCAGCCGGATGAACGCCAAGTTCATTGACTACCGCCCCGAGACAGGGTCCTGGGTCTTTGAGGTGAGTAGCGTCAGTCTGGACTGTTGGATGCCCTTTCATCTCGGAGGCTTAAACAATAAGTAGTCAGTTTGTTCATTAAAATTCATCAAATTCTAATTAAAATTAAAATGTCATTAAGAGATACAAAAATGATCGCATTTTATTCTTTGTCGTTTCCCTGATCCAAAAATATATAGACATGTCATGTTGAATCTAAATATATGCTCAAAATAAAGAAAATTGGTTGGCGCAAATTAGGTCCTATGTTTTCATGTCTTGCCGAGACCGGCCCGACCCATCTCGAACTTCCGGTTTTGTCCAGCCAAGCCTTACTAGTGTCCTTTATGGTTGATCCCGGGTTTCAGTGTAGATTTTTTTAGTTCCTGGCCGACGGGTTGACCAAATGTTTTGATGTCACTTTACATGTTTTTTCTTTCTTTCTTTCTTTCTTTCTTTCTTTCTTTCTTTCTTTCTTTCTTTCTTTCTTTCTTTCTTTCTTTCTTTCTTCTTTCTTTCTTTATTTCTTTCTTTCTTTCTTTCTTTCTTTTTTCTTTCTTCCTTCTTTCTTCCTTCTTTCTTTCTTTCTTTCTTTCTTTCTTTCTTTCTTTCTTTCTTTCTTTCTTTCTTTCCTTCCATCCTTCCTTCCTTCCTTCCTTCCTTCCTTCCTCCCTCCCTCCCTCCCTCCCTCCCTCCCTCCCTCCCTTCCTTCCTTCCTTCCTTCCTTCCATCCTTCCTTCCATCCTCCCTCCCTCCCTCTCCCCCCCTCCCTCCCTCTCCCCCTCTCCCTCCCTCTCCCCCCCCCCCCCCTCCCTCCCTCCCTCCCTCCCTCCTTCCTTCCTTCCTTCCTTCCTTCCTTCCTTCCTTCCTTCCTTCCTTCCTTCCTTCCTTCCTTCCTTCCTTTTCAATTTAAAAGATGGCCGGGCAGTTTATGAAATAGAACATTCTGTCTCAGATGCATGAAGATGAAAATGTAGGCTGTTGTTATGAAATAGAAAAACCTGTATCGGATGCATGAAGAGGAACATTTTGTGTACAGGTTCCACATTTCTCCAAGTACGGGCTTGTGGAGGAGGACGACGAACAGATCGAACCCACCGAGCAGGAGAAAAAGAAACTGAAAACTCTGGAGGAACAGCAGAGAGCTGTGCAGGTAAATCACAGTGATGTTTAGTGATTATACTTGATGTAAGTACAAGTGGGGCGGGGATATAGCTCAGTTGGTAGCGCGCTGGATTTGTATTCAGTTGGCCGCTGTCAGCGTGAGTTCGATCCCAGGTTCGGCGGAAATTTATTTCAGAGTCAACTTTGTGTGCAGACTCTCTTCGGTGTTAGTGCATTTGTAAACAGGAATCGCTTGACAAGTGGCCCCCTTCATCCCCCCCTTCCTCGTCCTGATATGGCTCTGCGTAGTCGGCTGGACGTTAAGCAACAAATAAACAAACAAACAAACAATCTCTTCGGTGTCCGAACCCTCCCCCCCCGTGTACACTACATTGGGTGTGCACGTTAAAGATCCCACGATTGACAAAAGGGTCTTTCCTGGCAAAATTGCTTAGGCACAGTTAATAATTGTCTACCTATACCCGTGTGACTTGGAATAATAGGCCGTGAAAGGTAAATATGCGCCAAAATGGCTGCAATCTACTGGCCGTATAGAACTGTACCCACGGAATATGCGCGATATAAGCGTCATTGATTGATTGATTGAAGTGAATGTGCATTATCTGTGATGAATAGACGATGTTCAGAAATGACACTGTTGAAGTGTTTATGGGGTATGCTAGAGTTGCTCCCCCAAAAGTTTAAGAAGTGAAGATTATGAGTGATAGTCGTGTTGAGTAAGGGTGTATTCCGTAAAGAACCCTGACAGTTATTTCCGGAAAACGTTTATTGTTCCAGGTGCAAATTTCTGATAACCTGCATTGAAAATACAATCCAAAACTGAACTTTACTGACAAATATCCAAGTACGGCCTTGAGGAGGAAGTGTTTGTTGTGGTTTTATAACTTGTGTTTTTACTGACAGTGTCAATACTATCTTTGTATTTTTCAACAGAAACAGAAGATCAAGATGTTCAAAGCCAAGAAGCAGGCGCAGAAAGGGAAGGGAGTCGTTGGCATGGCGATGGCGGAGGCGGGGGAGATGGGGGCTACGGCCATGATGGGAGAGGGGGAGGAGGAAGAGGATGAGGAGGGGGTGGAGATGCTTCCAGACATCACCCAGGAGCAGTTCCCCTCTGACATGATGAGTATGTGTTGCCTGTGATCTCTACGCGTTGACTGTGTGTTGCCTGTGATTTCTACACGTTGACTGTGTGTTCAATGTGCGTTTTACTGGCTAAAAATAGGCAAGTATAATTTTGCACCCCTGCTGTGTAAAATACCAGTTGTTTTTTAATTCAACTTACGGGCCTAGACAAAAAATACTCATACTCACACATCTCCAGATTGTTCATTCACTTTCCAGACTGTGTGCATTCTACCTTCACAATATCATTCCCTGTGTTTATTTTTCCATTGTTGATGACATTTCTTGGTTCTCTGTTTGTGCTCCTCAGCGGAGACGATGGAGGATGATGAGCAGACGCAGCCTGGTTCCTTACCCCTGCGACTGGGCGTGTCTGCACGCAACGTTCAGCTCATGAAGGCCTCATTCTTCACGGAGGAGATGGTGGAGGGGGACAAAGGTTGGTGTTGACCAAAGAAAAGTTGAGTGATACAGTGGAACTTTCTTTGAAGGCCTCCAGAAATATGAGAAAATGATGTCTTACAAACAGAGCTGCCGTTGGCCGCTGTCAGCGTGAGTTCGTCCCCACGTTCGGCGAGAGATTTATTTCTCAGAGTCAACTTTGTGTGCAGACTCTCCTCGGTGTCCGAACACCCCCGTCTGTACACGCAAGCACAAGACCAAGTGCGCACGAAAAAGATCCTGTAATCCATGTCAGAGTTCGGTGGGTTATACAAACACGAAAATACCCAGCATGCTTCCTCCGAAAATGGCGAATGGCTGCCTAAATGGCGGGGTAAAAAACGGTCATACACGTAAAATTCCACTCGTGCAAACAACACGAGTGTACGTGGGAGTTTCAGCCCATGAACGCAGAAGAAGAAGAAGAAGAAACAGAGCTGCCAACACCCCCCGCGGGTTTGGAGGAAGAATTTACCCGATGCTCCCCAGCATGTCGTAAGAGGCGACTAACGGATTCTGTTTCTCCTTTTACCCTTGTTAAGCGTTTCTTGTATAGAAGAAATATATATGTTTGTAAAGATTTTAGTCAAGCAGTATGTAAGAAATGTTAAGTCCTTTGTTCTGGAAACTTGGATTCTCCCAGTAAGGTAATATATTGTACTACGTTGCAAGCCCCAGGAGCAATTTTTTGATTAGTGCTTTTGTGAACAAGAAACAATTAACAAGTGGCTCTATTCCCCCCCCCCCCCCTCCCCCCCCTCCTCCCCCCTCTCTCCCTCCCCCTCTCTCTCTCTCTCTCTCCTCTCTCTTCACTCTCTCTCCTCTCCCTCTCTCTCTCCCTCTCTCTCTCCCTCTCTCTCTCCCTCTCTCTCTCCCTCTCTCTCTCCCTCTCTCTCTCCCTCTCTCTCTCCCTCTCTCTCTCCCTCCCTCTCTCTCTCCCTCCCTCCCTCTCTCCCTCTCTCTCTCCCTCCCTCCATCTCTCCCTCTCTCTCTCTCTCCCTCCATCTCTCTCCCTCTCTCCCTCTCTCTCTCTCCCTCTCTCTCTGTCTCTCTCTCTCTGACTCTCACAGTTAATGGCACACACACTCTCTCTTGCGTCACAGCTAAAGCTGCAGGTATACACTATACATAATACACTAATACTATGATAGGAATGATACCACCTCCGAAGATCAGAGTCTCAAGGAAGAGGTTCCTGCTGATTTTTCAAGCAAACAGACTTCTATTCTTCAAGGATGAGTAAGTTTTGCTGCGTACCTCAAAGCAGAGGACTTTTTTTAATCACACTCAGTCTACACTGGCATCTAACTCCTCAATATTTTTGATGAATTGTACCAGAATCGCTGCATGAAGAAAGAAGCCCGTGGTACAGAGGAGAGGGTGTGATGCTGAAGAGTGGAGAGAAAGCCATGCCGTCGCTTTTCAACACGTCGCTAGGAATCAAACAGTCGCTGACGCCTCGCTCCATGTCGCCAGACCCCAAGGAGATGATGATGAGAGAGAAGAAAAGTGAGATTTTGTTGTTGCGGGAATCCGTTTTTCTCTGATATATATGTGGGATCACAAACAAAGATATTTCTTACAAAAAGAAGATTGTTATTGTTTTTCTCACAGAAAAGTAAATTTGATACAGGTTTATTTCTTGTAGCTATGGTGTAGAAAATAATGCATGGTCGTGACTAATTTGAGGGGCTTGATCCTTAGCAATGATGGAGTATTCTCACAGAGTGATATGAGTCAAATTTCTTTCATGGTTTGTTGACCCAAACTTTGTCACAAAAAGCATTCCTTTAGCACAAAGATTTTTTTTGCTGTTCTAAAGACACGCACATTCTGCTTGTCGTAGCTAATGTTCAACCAAGTTATCATCTCGGTTGAAAGTTTTCATGTCATTCAAAGTATCGAAGGATCCCAATAAAAACTTGCTTCTGTAATTTTGACCAAGGTCTTTTCCAAGCCACCTTCGGCCAGACAACGTTCGGCCGCCCACCACCCGCCTCTCTGCACCTCCCGCCCACAGAGCACAAACTGATCAGCAGCGGTCTGATGGAAGACGACGTCCCTCGCAAGATCGTGGGCCTGAGGGTGCAGCACGAGGTGCCGGAGTTGAGTGAGTCGCTGGTGTACCACAAACAGAAGGTGTCGGTGGACGCTGCCTGCTTCATGGGGCGCTCCTTCCGCGTGGGCTGGGGGCCCGGCTGGACCCTGGTGCATGCTGGGAATCCTTGTATGTCCGAGGAGGAAGGTGAGAGAGAGGTTTTAATGAATTTTGTGTTTGTGAAAAGGTGAGACAGTGTTTAATGAATTCTGTTTGTGGAAAGGTGAGAGAGAGTTTTGAATGATGTCTGTGTTTATGGTAAATGGAGAGAAAGTTTTTAATTGAGTGTTTGTGGAAAAGTGAGAGTTTTTAATGAAGTCTCTGTTTGTGTATATTTGTTTATTTCTTTGAGGGCAGACTTTTTTTTTCTTCTATGTATTTTTGTTATCAAAAAGTGTAGCACAGGCAAGTTAGTTCATCCGTTTTTGACTTATCATTGCAAACACACTGACATTTCAAGTGAATGAACTTAAATGTTTGACAGGAGAGTCCAACAAGCAATCAGCGTATTCTTTGCTGCCGTCCATTGGAGGCGGTCAGTCCCAGTCTCGCAGGAAAGCCTGGACAGTGTCCCTGGAACAACTCAACGTGTCCGACTTCTTCCATCCTGCTGATGCTGTCATCAGGGTAAGTTAGAATTGATTAAAGATACCTTTTTTTTCTGTGTAGAACATCTTGTAAATCATCACAGATAACATGACAGTATATTTCCACTTGGACTCACATCAAACATCAGCAGTCTGGTAGAGTGGGAGGTGTACTTTTGTGCTGACATCCACGTTGATCATGTGCACACGCACGCACAAACACACACACACACACACACACACACACACACACACACACACACACACACACACACACACACACACACACACACAGGCACACACACAGGCACACATACACACTCACACACACATACACACACACACACACTTACACACACACACACATACACACTCTCACACACACACTTACACACACACACACACACACACACACACACACACACACACTCAGGCAAATAAACCACAGTAGTATGTTTAAGAAAATAATAAAATGTCTGTAAAATGATAGGTTTCACTGATGATCTATTGTACATGTAATGTTTGCAGAAGAGCCACGAACAGCTGCTGGAGATAGCGCTGGCCAACAGCCGTGTGGGGAAGGAAGCGGGCTGCCCTGTGGCCGCCCCCGCCCCCAGCACGGACGCCCTGCACCGTTACGCTGACAACTCTGCCGCTAACACTGTGCTGGGTGAGTCTTGTAGCCTTTGCTACAGTCATACAGCGGAACCGTAGAGGTTTGCTACAGTTTGGAGAGTGTTTCTTCTTCTTCTTCTTCTTCGTACGACGGTTGTGTCAGACTCGGAATCTGGAGGATGCCATGAACATGGACGTTCTTTCCAGGTCCTCCAGTGCTCCCCACATTTTGGTCCTCAGATCTGTTTGGTCAGGCCATGTCTGGATCCGCTGGAGAGTGTTTGAATGCAGGTTATTTTGTGTGCGTGTGTTGAAAGTTGATTTGCAAGAGCAGGAAGAAGAGAGAACTGTTTGGGTGTAATGAAGTTAGTGTGTGTTTGTGTGTTCCACTGTACCTCAAAGTTTCTCCCTGTACATACTTGCAGAGAGTCACGGTGACGCAGGGACCCAGTTACAGATGAGACTGGTGTGGCAGCTCTGTGTGGCGCTGTGGGGAAACCCTCCTGAACTGGAAGAAGATACCGGTCAGTTGAAACCTTCTCTTTGTCTTAAAACTTTCATGTATTCAACTACCCAAATTCAGAAGCTCCGGGCATTAGAATCATCTGTGAAAATTCTAATTTTGGCGGCAGTAAAATAGATTTCAAAAATGAAAAAGTGTTGACCACGGGAAGAATAATCTTAGGTTAAAAATGTTTTTGTTTTTTTAAAGCACTATCATTGGTCTTTTGCTTAGGGACTGTGCTTATGGCATTGATCCTGCTGAATTTTTGTTCGGGGGGAGCAAGCCTTCGAACTCCCCTAGTTTTCTTTTTTTCTTCTTTTTCCTGTCAGTTTACGTGTCAAAGGCTCATGCAAGTGTGACAATTCTCACATATATTAGAATCTATGGAGATGAAAAGTTAACATATCTATAACAGGGTTCGTACAGAGTCCTTGAACCCTGGAAAACTCCTTGAAAATTGGAAAACCTTTTCCAGGCCTTGAAAAGTGCTTGAAAATAGAGTTTTGTTAAATAGTCATTGAAAAGTACTTGATTTTTCCAAATTGTTGCCTATCCATTTCGTCAGCAGCTTGTCTTATTTAAAAAATAATGCAACTCCCTTTTTTTTTCGTCAAATACAGTACACACATTTTGGGAGAATAAAAGATCGAGTGAAAACGAAAGCAGACGAACTAACTATTACTAGTCACCTGTAGTTGCTTCCCTTCCCGGAAGTTGGCAAGGGAAACAACTACGGAATGACTAATAGTTTGCAGACTTGAAAAACTGAAGATAAGCTTGGTGCTTTGCATTAATTTGGGGAAAATCATGTCCTTGAAAAGCATTTATTTGGTCCTGGAAATGTCCTTGAAAACTCATTGAATTGTATCAGCTCTGCCCTGCAGGAACCCTGCTATAACCTAAAAGTAGCCATGTTTCTTTTGCTGTGTGCAACAGAGCGTGGTGGCTACACAGAATGCCAGGCGCGACGTGAGGCCCTGTCCAGGTGGCTGACGTCTGCAGCACAGACCAAGATACAGTCAGAAGTGTCCGCTTCAGCACATAAGGTGAGCATGCTGTGTTGGTCAACCTTTTGAAACAGAGAAAGGGATCATTTCTTAGAGTTTTAATTTTTTAACTGGTGGGCTGTTCGCATTTGTGGATGTAACACATTTGAAAATAATGTGCACATTTTGAGAAATTCAGTTTGTTGTAATTTGTTCTGAATGAATCCTTCAGGGAAGGTATTGAAGAGGTGTGATTTTAGTGAAAAGTCAACTGTGGCAAGTGTTACATTATTTGCATTATGGCTGAGGCTTGTCATTCTTTGAGTAGAAGAACAGTAAAGGGCCTCTTTTCCTGAATTCACTTTTGGGAAAGGGATTTTATAACGTTTTTGTTCTGTACCATGCTGAAGCTCACCCTCTCCCTTCAACACCAACAAAATAAGAACAAAGCACTTGTTGATTCATTTTCACAAAGTGTTTTATAACCTTTTCATTCCTAGTTGATTCATTTCTACAAAGTGATGATTTTGCAAACTTTCATGTTCCGCCAGACTGAAGGTCACCTTGAAGGCATCATGGCACACCTGAGCGGCCGTCAGGTCGGTGAAGCGTGCAGCCTGGCACAGGACGCTGGAGACGACCGCCTGGCTCTGTTACTGGCCCAGGCAGCGGGGAGCAACGTCCCGAGACAGATGGTGGCCGTGCAGCTTGCAAAGTGGGCAGAGATGGGGGTGAGTACACTTGGGTTCGTGTGGTTTTATACAGCCGTTCGGAGATGTTCACTAACCATGTGTGGACACAAGCTGCTCGCTTGTGACTGGCCTTGTATGTCGCGTGGGAAAGTTTGCCTCAATAAAAGCAAGATAATTTACTTTTAGACAGCCTAGCGATTTGCCCCTTTCACCCCACCCGGGAACCTGGGCTGACATGCACAAAGCAAAAGTGGGTGCCACCCAACTGGGTAAGAACCAGCTGCGAGATCTCGATTTTAATCAATCTGACCTTGTTGTACACCTCGGCCCTGGTGGATCACTGGCTCCCCCCCCCCCCACCCCCCCCCCCCACCCTTCATGATTGTCCATTGACCCAACTTTCAGCCCTGGTGGACCACTGGCTCCCCCCCCCCCCCTTCCTGATTATCTATTGACCCAACTTTCAGCCCTGGTGGACCACTGGCTCTCCCCCCCCCCCCCTTCCTGATTGTCTATTGACCCAACTTTCATCCCTGGTGGACCACTGGCTCCCCCCCCCCCTTCCTGATTGTCTATTGACCCAACTTTCATCCCTGGTGGACCACTGGCTCCCCCCCCCCCCCCTTCCTGATTGTCTATTGACCCAACTTTCATCCCTGGTGGACCACTGGCTCCCCCCCCCCCCCTTCCTGATTGTCTATTGACCCAACTTTCATCCCTGGTGGACCACTGGCTTCCCCCCCCCCCCCCTTCCTGATTGTCTATTGACCCAACTTTCATCCCTGGTGGACCACTGGCTCCCCCCTACCCCCACCCCCTTCATGATTGTCTATTGACCCAACTTTCATCCCTGGTGGACCACTGGCTCCCCCCTACCCCCCCCCCCCTTCCTGATTGTCTATTGACCCAACTTTCATCCCTGGTGGACCACTGGCTCCCCCCCCCCCCCCTTCCTGATTGTCTATTGACCCAACTTTCATCCCTGGTGGACCACTGGCTCACCCCTACTCCTACCCCCCCCCCCCCCCCTTCATGATTGTCTCCCCCCTACCCCTACCCCCTCCCCCTTCATGATTGTCTATTGACCCAACTTTCATCCCTGGTGGACCACTAGCTCCCCCCTACCCCTACCCCCACCCCCTTCATGATTGTCTATTGACCCAACTTTCATCCCTGGTGGACCACTGGCTCCCCCCTACCCCTACCCCCACCCCCCTTCATGATTGTCTATTGACCCAACTTTCATCCCTGGTGGACCACTGGCTCCCCCCTACCCCTACCCCCACCCCCTTCATGATTGTCTATTGACCCAACTTTCAGCCCTGGTGGACCACTGGCTCCCCCTACCCCTACCCCCACCCCCTTCATGATTGTCTATTGACCCAACTTTCAGCCCTGGTGGACCACCGGCTCCCCCTACCCCTACCCCCACCCCCTTCATGATTGTCTATTGACCCAACTTTCAGCCCTGGTGGACCACTGGCTCCCCCCTACCCCTACCCCCACCCCCTTCATGATTGTCTATTGACCCAACTTTCAGCCCTGGTGGACCACTGGCTCCCCCCTACCCCTACCCCCACCCCCTTCATGATTGTCTATTGACCCAACTTTCAGCCCTGGTGGACCACTGGTTCCCCCCTACCCCTACCCCCACCCCCTTCATGATTGTCTATTGACCCAACTTTCATCCCTGGTGGACCACTGGCTCCCCCCTACACCTACCCCCACCCCCTTCATGATTGTCTATTGACCCAACTTTCATCCCTGGTGGACCACTGGCTCCCCCCTACCCCTACCCCCACCCCCTTCATGATTGTCTATTGACCCAACTTTCATCCCTGGTGGACCACTGGCTCCCCCCTACCCCTACCCCTACCCCCACCCCCCTTCATGATTGTCTATTGACCAACTTTCATCCCTGGTGGACCACTGGCTCCCCCCTACCCCTACCCCCACCCCCCTTCATGATTGTCTATTGACCCAACTTTCATCCCTGGTGGACCACTGGCTCCCCCCTACCCCCACCCCCTTCATGATTGTCTATTGACCCAACTTTCAGCCCTGGCCTTATGGCATTGGACAGCTGGTTATAATGATGTACACTCTTTTTTGTATTTCAGGTCACAGAGTTCATCAGGGAGCAGCGACAGAGAGTGTTCTGCTTGCTGGCCGGTCTGCTGATCTGGGACGGACCTCAGTCGGTCAACACGTGCTGTGGGATGGACTGGAAGCGAGCCCTCGCCCTGCATCTCTGGTAAGCTCCACTTTAACGCCTGGCATAGACCTGTCGAAAGAGTTTCTCAGGCTTAATGTTGTTAGGTTGCAAGGTACACCAGTGTTCGGATAAATTTCTATTCAAACCATTCCCCCCCCCCTGTCCCTCTCGCTCCCATCATTTAACAGGGGTTTAACGGGGGTCAGTTATATGTAGTGAATTAAGTCTGTAGTGTAAAATTCGGTCGTAAGAAGGGCAGTGTTACAAGGGGGGTGGGGGGGTGGTGGTGGTGTGCTTAAGGAGAGTTTGACAGCGAAGGACACTGTGTTCTGTCCCAAGTTAACAGTGAAAGTGTCAGAACTGTGTTCTGTCCCAAGTTAACAGTGAAAGTGTCAGAACTGTGTTCTGTCCCAAGTTAACAGTGAAAGTGTCAGAACTGTGTTCTGTCCCAAGTTAACAGTGAAAGTGTCAGAACTGTGTTCTGTCCCAAGTTAACAGTGAAAGTGTCAGAACTTGGCAAACATGAGCACACACACATGCAGGGACAACAAATGTACTGTGTAGTACTGTATGGCAGCTCGCTTTCCCAAGAGAGAAGGCA
Organism: Littorina saxatilis; assembly: GCF_037325665.1. Taxonomy (NCBI): domain Eukaryota; kingdom Metazoa; phylum Mollusca; class Gastropoda; order Littorinimorpha; family Littorinidae; genus Littorina; species Littorina saxatilis. Next base: position 1,362,016 of record NC_090250.1, on the reverse strand, counting down.
ATCTGGATTTCCTTGAGGATAACCTCACATGACTGTGTAGTACTGTATGGCAGCTCGCTTTCCCAAGAGAGAAGGCAATCTGGATTTCCTTGAGGATAACCTCACATGACTGTGTAGTACTGTATGGCAGCTCGCTTTCCCAAGAGAGAAGGCAATCTGGATTTCCTTGAGGATAACCTCACATGACTGTGTAGTACTGTATGGCAGCTCGCTTTCCCAAGAGAGAAGGCAATCTGGATTTCCTTGAGGATAACCTCACATGACTGTGTAGTACTGTATGGCAGCTCGCTTTCCCAAGAGAGAAGGCAATCTGGATTTCCTTGAGGATAACCTCACATGACTGTGTAGTACTGTATGGCAGCTCGCTTTCCCAAGAGAGAAGGCAATCTGGATTTCCTTGAGGATAACCTCACATGACTGTGTCCTCATCCTTATCTTTGTGGTTCAGGTACCACTGCCAGCCCAACGCCCCCATTCCACAAGCCCTCAAGCACTACGAAAACGCCTTCAAAGGCACGGAGGACACACGATCCTATGCAGCTCCACCCCTGCCCCCGTATTTGGAGGAGTCGGCAGGGCTTGACCTTGACCTCTTGAAGGACAGCGACGTTGACGGGAGCCGCGTGTTGGATGCCTGCTACCACCTGTTGAAACTGTTCTGTCAGAAGGGATACCCTCTGGAGACCATTCTCAACCCCACCTGTGTCACCGCTAACAGTCTCGACCACCGTCTGAGGTAAAGTTGCACTCGCGTGGGATTTCCTTCTTTTTGACTCACATGCGAAGCAAAAGTGAGTCTATGTACTCACCCGAGTCGTCCGTCCGTCCGTCCGTCCGGACGTCCGTCCGTCCGTCCGTCCGGAAAACTTTAACGTTGGATATTTCTTGGAGACTATTCAGTCTATCAGTACCAAATTTGGCAAGATGGTGTATGATGACAAGGCCCCAAAAAACATACATAGCATCTTGACCTTGCTTCAAGGTCAAGGTCGCAGGGGCCATAAATGTTGCCTAAAAAACTGCTATTTTTCACATTTTTCACATTTTCTCTGAAGTTTTTGAGATTCAATACCTCACCTATATATGATATATAGGGCAAAGTAAGCCCCATCTTTTGATACCAGTTTGGTTTACCTTGCTTCAAGGTCAAGGTCACAGGAGCTCTTCAAAGTTGGATTGTATACATATTTTGAAGTGACCTTGACCCTGAACTATGGAAGATAACTGTTTCAAACTTAAAAATTATGTGGGGCACATGTTATGCTTTCATCATGAGACACATTTGGTCACATATGATCAAGGTCAAGGTCACTTTGACCCTTATGAAATGTGACCAAAATAAGGTAGTGAACCACTAAAAGTGACCATATCTCATGGTAGAAAGAGCCAATAAGCACCATTGTACTTCCTATGTCTTGAATTAACAGCTTTGTGTTGCATGACCTTGGATGACCTTGACCTTGGGTCAAGGTCACATGTATTTTGGTAGGAAAAATGTGTAAAGCATGTGAGTCGTATGGGCTTTGCCCTTCTTGTTTCTTGTTGTGAAATTGCCGAAATGGCCATACAAGATTTAGGTAATAACAGAATTCTGGAAATAATTCTGTTGTGTTTGTATGAGTAGTGAAAGCAAGCTTTCTACACTTGCACCTTGTCCACATGTTTACGACACATCCCACAGTAGTGATTGGCTATGATATCACGCGGGAAAGTTTGACTGAAAAAAGCAAGCGTATTCACTCTTTCACAACCCAAACAAATGTTGAGAGTTTTGAGCAGTCCATGTTGCCACTTTTTATTCACCGTGAAAAAGTTATTTTGTGAAAAAAGAAGAGAGTGGCAGCAGGTTTAGAAAGAAGGTAGGTGAGGAAGATCACGTAGGGTTGACACATTTTTGTTTGTTCGTTCATGGGCTGAAACTCCCACTGCTTTTACGTGTATGACCGATTTTACCCCGCCATTTAGGCAGCCATACGCCACTTTCGGAGGAAGCATGCTGGGTATTTTCGTGTTTCTATAACCCACCGAACTCTGACATGGATTACAGGATCTTTTTCGTGCGCACTTGGTCTTGTGCTTGCGTGTACACACGGGGGGTGTTCGGACACCGAGGAGAGTCTGCACACAAAGTTGACTCTGAGAAATAAATCTCTCGCCGAACGTGGGGACGTACTCACGCTGACAGCGGCCAACTGGATACAAATCCAGCGCGCTACCGACTGAGCTACATCCCCGCCTGGGGGGGGGGTTGACAAATAGGACCTTTTCTTTTCAATAGGTTAGGACTCAATTTGAGTCTTTTGAATTACTGGACCAACCTTTGTCTACATGTATGCTTGTAATAAAGGAGGATGTTGAAGCAGCTCACATCAGAATATTGGTTAATTTATTTATTTATTAAGAAGCCTGAAGAAGCCTCCATAAACGAACATTTGATTTAGTTTGGTATGTGCTGTCCTTATATAAGTGTACAGAATTCTTTTTTCCAACTATATGTATAATTATTTTTAAAGATTTGTTCTGTGTGTTTTTCAGCTGGCACCTCCAGTGTGTCCTGCAGGCATTGGACTTCCACCACCTGTCGCCTCACAGCAGGGCGTCACTGCACGCTAACTACGCCTCTCAGCTGGAGTCTGTCGGACTGTGGCACTGGGCCGTCTTCCCCCTGCTTCACATCCACCACCCCACACAGTAAGTCCCACGTAGTGATGCAGTGAAACCCCCCTTGTAAGACCTTTAAATAGAGTGGAACCCCCCTTTTTACATTTAGTCAAGTTTTGACTAAATGTTTTAACGTAGAGGGGGGAATCGAGACGATGGTGTGGTGTATGTGTGTGTGTGCGTGCGTGTGTGTAGAGCGATTCAGACCAAACTACTGGACCGATCTTTATGAAATTTGACATGAGAGTTCCTGGGATTGATATCCCGGAACGTTTTTTTCTTTTTTTGGATAAATGTCTTTGATGACGTCATATCCGGCTTTTCGTGAAAGTTGAGGCGGCACTGTCACGCTCTCATTTTTCAACCAAATTGGTTGAAATTTTGGTCAAGTAATCTTCGACGAAGCCCGGACTTCGGTATTGCATTTCAGCTTGGTGGCTTAAAAATTAATTAATGACTTTGGTCATTAAAAATCTGAAAATTGTAAAAAAAAATAAAAATTTATAAAACGATTCAAATTTACGTTTATCTTATTCTCCATTATTTTCTGATTCCAAAAAGATATAAATATGTTATATTTGGATTAAAAACAAGCTCTAAAAATTAAATATATAAAAATTATTATCAAAATTAAATTGTCGAAATCAATTTAAAAACACTTTCATCTTATTCCTTGTCGGTTCCTAATTCCAAAAACATATAGATATGATATGTTTGGATTAAAAACACGCTCAGAAAGTTAAAACAAAAAGAGGTACAGAAAAGCGTGCTATCCTTCTCAGCGCAACTACTACCCCGCTCCTCTTGTCAATTTCACTGCCTTTGCCATGAGCGGTCGACTGACGATGCTACGAGTATACGGTCTTGCTGAAAAATGGCATTGCGTTCAGTTTCATTCTGTGAGTTCGACAGCTACTTGACTAAATGTTGTATTTTCGCCTTACGCGACTTGTTTTCTTCTTCGTTCATGGGCTTAGACTCCCACGTTCACTCATGTTTTTAGCACGAGTGGATTTTTACGTGTATGACCGTTTTTACCCCGCCATTCAGGCAGCATACGCCGATTTCGGGGGAGGCATGCTGGGTATTTTCGTGTTTCTATAACCCACCGAACTCCGACATGGATTACAGGATCTTTTCCGAGCGAACTTGGTCTTGTGCTTGCGTGTACACACGAAGGGGGTTAAGTCACTAGCAGGTCTGCACATAAATTGACCTGGGAGATGGAAAAAATCTCCACTCTTAACCCACCAGGCTGCAGCAACCGGGATTCGGAACTCACGACCTCCCGATTAGGAGGCCGACATCTTACCACCACGCCACTGCGCCCGTCAAACCATCCTTTTAAGACCTACATATAGGTGAAAATCAGGTCTGAAAAAGTCACCCGAAAGCGGCTGAATGGCGGGGTAAAAATGGTATACGCGTAAAAGATGGTGAGAGTTTCAACCCATGAACAATGAAGATAAAGGTCTTAAGAAAGGGAGTCTTAAAATGGGGGTAAACTTACAGTGCTTATTAACAGAAAATCTGAGAAAACAATGTCTTAAAAGAGAGGGAGTCTTATATTGGGGGGGGGGGGGGGGGGGGGCTTAGAAGAAGGGTCCCACTCTATCTTCCCCTTGCCCTGATAGCAACAAGTCAAGGAACATAACTCTATCTTCCCCTTGCCCTGATAGCAACAAGTCAAGGAACATAACTCAATCAAGTGACAACTACAGCAAAGAGTGAGTTTTCAAGCAGTTGCCTACCTGCTAATGAAATTCAAACTGGACATTTTATCGCTAGGGATGGGGTCCAGAACTTGTGATTCCCAATAAAGACTTGTCCATTTCATGACTGATATTTCTTTCAAATATATGTACATCACCTCAATTGAACTTGGAAGTTTGACTGTATTGAAAACCAACATCTCGCCTTGAAATCTCTTCCTGAAAAGTCTTGACGTCATTGAAAAAAAACTTGCTTAAATAATGTGATTTACCTCGTGGATTTCCTTGACGTAGCAATTTAAAAGTACACTGTTAATTTGCAGACGAGAGCATGCCATCAGGCAGTTACTCGGGCGGCACGTTCAGCTGTCGGAGAAAGATGCCTACCTGGAGCTGGAACGTTTTATGGTGGACAACCTCAGTATCCCTCCTGAGTGGATTCATGATGCCAAGGTAACTGTATGTGTGTGTTGTGTGTGCGTGTGCTTGTGTGTGTGTGTGTGTGTGTGTATGTGTGTGTGTGTCTGTGTGTGTGTGTGTGTGTGTGTGTGTGTGTGTATGTGTGTTTTAATTGATATAGGAAATATAGGGGGAGAAAGCATGTGACTGTAAAAGTGTTATGGTAGACTGGTTTGCATTTAAGACCTCTCCCCCTCACCCTCACCTTTTAAGTCCTTGCTTTTCAAAATGTCCTGTTCATAGTGTCGGTAAATCTGCCCGCATTGTAAGACTCCCTCCTTTTACAGACATTAATTTCTCAGATTTGTGAAGGTCTGAAAAGGGGGGGGGGGGGGGAGGGGGGGGGGGTTCTACTGTAAAACCTAACTCATGTTTTGTTCTCTGCGACAACCAGGCGACCAAAGCTCACTACCTGCGGGAACACAAGGAGGAGGCCACTCACCTGTTGGAGGCGGGACGCTGGAACGAGGCTCACCAGGTGATCGTCACCCACCTGGCGGCCGATGCCATCGTCAATGGTACGTCAAGTACAGCTGTCAACTGTTACGCTTTCAGCGTAGTATGCTCTGTTGTACAGTAGAACCCCCCTTGTTAGACCTCAAACAAATTTGAAAAAAGAGGTCTTGAAAAAGAGGTAGTCTTAAAATGGGGGCAAATTTACAGAAGTTATGGCAGGTGATCGTCACCCACCTGGCGGCCGATGCCATCGTCAATGGTACGTCAAGTACAGCTGTCAACTGTTACGCTTTCAGCGTAGTATGCTCTGTTGTACAGTAGAACCCCCCTTGTTAGACCTCAAACAAATTTGAAAAAAGAGGTCTTGAAAAAGAGGTAGTCTTAAAATGGGGGCAAATTTACAGAAGTTATGAAAAGAAAATGTGAGAAAACACGGTCTTAAAAGAAAAGAAGGCTTAAAATGGGGTATGGGGGGTATTTCTTAAAATGGGGTATGGGGGGTATGTCTTAAAATGGGGTATGGGGGGGGGGGGTGTCTTAAAATGGGGTATGGGGGGGGGGTGTCTTAAAATGGGGGTGTGTCTTAAAATGGGGGGGTGTCTTACAATGGGGGGTGTCTTAAAATGGGGGGTGTCTTAAAATGGGGGGTGTCTTAAAATGGTGGGGTGTCTTAACATGGGGGATGTCTTAACATGGGGGAGGTCTTAACATGGGGGGGGGGTCTTAAAATGGGGGGGGTCTTAAAATGGGGGGGGTGTCTTAAAATGGGGAGGGGGGGGGGGTCTTAGAAGGGGGGGTCCACTGTAACAGAAATCTGTATGCCGTTGCGTCAAGCCAAAAATTGCTACACTCAAACAAATAATCACAATCATGTGACAGTGCTCTCTTTCTTGTGAGTCCTTGTACTCATTTCTGCTTCTCCCTTCATATATAGTGGTCACAATATGGGTTAACAACAAAAAAAATTCCTCACTGAAAAGAGGCACTGCAAACACTCTTATGGGCATAATTATGTTTGTGCTTTCCAAATAAGGTTATTACGAATGTATATTTTTGCACAAGATAGCATAAATGTGGATTAGATTTAAGACAATGCTACACGTAAACACCATCAGCTTCGCTGACTATTCCAAAAAATTCCAAATCACAGGGGTTGGCAGGTCTGGCAAGAATTGATCACCCACAGGCGTTGCTGTCAGAAGAAGATAACTTTGAATTGATCACCCACAGGCGTTGCTGTCAGAAGAAGATAACTTTGAATTGATCACCCACAGGCGTTGCTGTCTGAAGAAGATAACTTTGCATGGGAAAATGTTCAGTACAGTGGTACTTACCCTGTGAGGCCCCTACTATCAGAGGACACCTCCCATTGTCAATACACGACCAACATGTGCCTGTCATGACAGGCCTCTTGCAATAGAAGGACATTTGTCTCGTCCCAAGGGTGTCCTTTCATCCCATGTACCGCTGTAGTCTTGGTTTCTGCACACTTTGTTTTGCCATGATGAACTTTTGCTGGCGCTTCATGTGTATATTATTCTTTGTTATCACTATTAATATATATAGTTTTAGAGTCCTGTTGAACATTTCTGTCAAATCACATGTGTGACCATTGTGTATGACTTGATTTAAAGTTTCCAGCAGAACTCTAATGGTACTGGAAAATATTGAGGTGATAATAAAAGCTAAGTTGCTTTGGTGTGTCCATATATTCCATTGCCGTCTTTTAATATTCTTTCTTTTCTTCCAGACAACCACAGTGACTTGATGGAGTTTCTGGATGTGCTGGCGGCACCGGAGCGCAGCGTGGCAATTCTCAACTGGAACACTTGCGGCAAAGTCTTCTACGATTTCATCGTCCTGTCGCGACACATGGTTATATTGCAGCAGTCTCCGGTAGGTTTTAGTTATTCTGTCTTGAAAATAGATAATATTGGGAAATAACTGTGTTGGTTTTGTTTGGCATTATAACGGAGGAAGTCTTAAAATAATGGTAAATTTACAGACTTTACGAAGAGAAAATGTTTGGAAACAAGATGTTATTAAAACAGAGGGGGTCTCAGAAGAAAGATCTCACTGTACGGGCTCTGTGACCATTTTCACTGTTCGCATTACAAGGCATCCTTCATTGCCGTTATCACAGACTGACAGACTCATCTCAGTGTATCTCAAGCTAACAAAATCTGAAATATTCCCTCGCTCATTTCAGAATGAAGTGACCCCATATGACCTGGAGCACCTGAAGTCGGAGGTGCGCAGTCTGTGCGGCCGCGTGCGTCATCTGCCCTGCCTGTGTGCGCTGGACCGGCACTGCCAGTCGCTGATGGCGTCGCAAGCCATGACCATGCTGCGTACCATCCTGCTGCATGCTGCCGCCACCATGGAGACCGGTGCTGCAGCCACAGAGTGAGTGTGTGTGTGTGTTGGGGGTGGGGGTGGTGTTGGTGTTGGTGGGTGTTCAGGCAATCCAAATCTCCGCGATTTCCGCAAAAGCACCAACAAATTTAAAAAAAATAAAATTAGTGTTTGTTTTTTTAACATGCACAATTTATCTTTCACCACAGGGGGGTAAATTCATATTTTCAAGGCCAAAATGCTTCAGCTGAGAGAGAGAGAGAGAGAGAGAGAGAGAGAGAGAGAGAGAGAGAGAGAGAGAGAGAGAGAGAGAGAGAGAGAGAGAGAGAGAGAGAGAGAGAGAGAGAGAGAGAGAGAGAGAGAGAGAGAGAGAGAGAGAGAGAGAGAGAGAGAGAGAGAGAGAGAGAGAGAGAGAGAGAGAGAGAGAGAGAGGCGGAGAGAGGCGGAGAGATGGAGAGAGATTGTGTGTAAAGAAGTAATATCAGAAGCAGCAGAATTAACATTAAGAATGGAACTGTAGCAATTGAGAGGTTTGTTTCCCCAAATGAGGGTCCAGCTTAAACGATTCTACAATTATTACAGGAAACCTGATATAAGAAGTTTAGGATTCGAAGCTTACAGTGGAAAGTGGTTCAAATGCAGTGGTCACGTTTGTTACATAACTTTCTCTTTTTCTTTCAGCCTGCTTGCTCAGACGCTGAGCGGCCTGCCTTTGCCCGAGGACTACGCCCTGCAGGAGCTGCGTGACTTGACCCGCTCACATCTCATGGAGGTTCTCAGCTGAGTCGTGGTGCCTGGGGAACATTTCCGCCGTGATGGACTGTGCATCACAGTCACTTTAAGGACCAGTGGCGTTTGTGTTTGACAGGTGCTCTGGGCAGTCTCCATGGTTACGTCAATACAGGCTGGCGGACTCTCCCATGATCCAATATTTTCCAAGAGAAAAAATGTACTCCCAGAAAGTAATGGAGGAGTCCGGCATAATTCCACATCCACTGTGTGTGTGTTCTAGCTGTCACGAGAGATCATCAGATTACCTTCATAAATTTAGGTTCTGTCTTACAAACCTGAGAAAGGGCTGGAAAGTTTTCAGACATTTGTTTTTCCTCGGCCGTTTTTCATCTTGACAGTACTGCATAGAGTTCATGTGAGCTTCAGCGAACTTCTGTTTTGGACGTTGCAGTTCTATCAGTTTTCAAGACCAAGGCTTCTCCGTTTGCCAAGTGCTCTGGGCAGCCTCTGTGTTTAGACACTACTGCACAGAGTTGATGTAGGTTTCTGTGGAGGTCAGTTTTGGACTGTGTTCAGTGCCAACACTATCAGTTGTAAGACCAGTGAACATTTGCAAAGTAGTTTGTGTGCTTTTGACAGTCTGCATGGTTAACATACTACTGCACAGAGTTCATCCAAGTCTCCAATAGACTTTCTCCGTCTGGAGATCATCCAAGTGTTTTCCTTTGGACTGGATAGACTGAACAAGGGGATTTTTTTTTCTCTCTCTCTCTCTGAAGCAGAGATGTACCTCTAGTAACAGACGGCAGTCTTTGAAGCTTGGGTATTGCAGAAATCTCCACAATATTTTGTCCACAAAATGTGTGTCGATCAGCAGACAGCAGAGGTTGTAACTACCCATATTCTTGTGCATAGTATGATTTTAACTGAATTTTGTTGGGGGATGTAATTTATTTCAAGTTTTTAGCATGGAGGAACAGAATAGAAATCATTTTGTCAGGTTGATTCAGTTTGTGAAATTTCTGAGACATGATCTAAGAAACAATTTTTGATTTGTGGTTATGATTTTGGAACATGGATGGGGATTTCTTTGCTGACATTTTGGTGAAACTGTGCATGTGTAGGTTTCAAACACATTTGTCTCAAGATCAGAAATGCAACTATAACTGTAAATTTCCCACAGCTTGTTTGCTCCCCCCGCCCCCCCCCCCCCCCCCCCCTTTCCCCCCTTTTTCAGGCACTGTGTGTATTTACATTACAGAAAGCAAAGAAGAAATTAACCAAATCAAGAGGCAGTAAATCCCTGCCATTATTCAGGAATAAAAAAAATGAGGATGTAAATATGATTCTGCCTTGATGTCTTTATGGAAACGTTGTAAACACTGTTGATATGTTCAACTTGTTTTATTTGAACTTGATGATGTATTATGTGAAAGAGGTCTGTTGTGACTGCGTTGACAAACTCTGTGAGCGCTTGTGGCATGACTGCAGTGAAGTTGAGTGAAGGTCAAAATGACTACAGTGGTACCTGTGATGAAAGGACACCCTTGGAAGTGTGACCAGCCAAAGGTGTCCCTGCATTGCAGGTAACCTGTCATGAAAGGTATAGTTTGGTCGAAATAGACAAAGGGACAAATAGAATGTTCTTTTATGGGAGGTGGCCTCTCATGCCCCTCGCACCTACAGATACAAATCAAGAAAGTTATGTTTTGGAGGCTTTGGTGACTTTTTTTTATTATTCTAAAATATAAAAATTTTGGTAACCTGTATAGTGTACATTTTGAAGAAATTGAAGGGTGACGGTCGTGCACTGGCCTTGCAGCAGGACTAAGTGTGGGACAGGGTACTCTTGACCCAATGCCTCCCAGAACGCTCAATATCGCCTGCTAGAGAACCCATTTGGGGGCCGTGTAGCTCTGTTGGTAGAGCCATGGACTTCTTATCCTAAGGTCACAGGTTCGAATCCCGGTAGGGGCGGACACAGGTCAACTTAAAGTGCAGACTCAGAGACAGTATCCATGTCCCACCTCTGTTTTACCACAGTGGTGCGTAAAAGACCTCGGTCATTCTGTCATAAGTGCAGGTGGCTGATTACACCTAAACACGCACACACCTGGGTAGCGCCACTCTTGTTGCTGCTAGCTTTCCACTGGGTTTGAGCATTCCTACTTTGGAAAACTCGCTGTGCTTATGTTGACAGAGTTACTTCTCACATCTTTGTAAAAAGGCTTAACTTACTTTTAACAGGGAAATGATAATACAAATCGTGAGCAACAAAAACACAGCGAATTTATAAAAATATTTACCAGTTCTTTGTTCACAGAGGAGAGTAAGCATGCACTATGTGCTAAATCAGTTAGTGAGAATTTTTTTGTTTGTGTCGTGTACATTTTAATGATATGGGTCGTGTATGTAGAGTGATTGTGTTGTGTGTCTTTTGAGCGATATTGAGACGGAGCATCGTCTTTGATTGTAGCTGTGAAGTAATGGTGTATGTGTATTGAGAATAAAAGGACCAAGGAAAGAATCATGTTTTTGCGACTGTGTCAGTTTTGTCGAATTGAATGTTTACTCTCCCACTAAACACTCAAACATACACACTCTCTCTGAATGTATGCCCATTCACACACCCCGCGGGTTAGGGGGAGTCCCATATTGGTTGGGACTAGAAAGAATTTACCCGATGCTACCCAGCATGTCGTAAGAGGCGACTAACGGTTCTGTTTCTTCTCTTCTTTTGTCTTATTTCTGCCTTACCCGTCCTTTCACCTATATTTTCTTCCAAGAAAACTCTCCCTACTATTCCCTGCAGTTTTCCAATTCTTTTCTTGTCTTATTTCTACCTGACTGGATCCATCACCTTTATTTCACTTACCAAAAGTCTTCTTTTCCACATCCTTATTTCTCTGCACCCCGCATGTCGTATGAGGCGACTAACGGATTCTGTTTCTCCTTTTACCCTTGTTAAGTGGTTCTTGTATAGAATATAGTCAATGTTTGTAAAGATTTTAGTCAAGCAGTATGTAAGAAATGTTTAGTCCTTTGTACTGGAAACTTGCATTCTCCCAGTAAGGTCATACATTGTACTACGTTGCAAGCCCCTGGAGCAATTTTTTGATTAGTGCTTTTGTGAACAAGAAACACTTAACAAGTGGCTCTATCCCATCTCCCCCCCCTTTCCCCTATCCCATCTCCCCCCTTTCCCTCGTCGCGATATAACCTTCGTGGTTGAAAACGACGTTAAACACCAAATAAAGAAAGAAAAGATGCCCATTCACGCCTATTCAAAACGTAGTTCATTTGTAAGCTTATCTTATGTGGTACAGAACCCATTATGTTCAAATTTAACTGATACAATGTTCAAAGTAATCTGTTATAAACGTTAACAAAGGCGTAGTACTTTTGAGTTCTTTTTGTGTGTCGAAGCGGAATAGAGTGATGTGGTTTGAAGTCGTAAAGTTTGTCAGTCGATTCAAAAGTGACGTGTTTTGAAGTTGTAAAGTTTAGTCAGTCGATTCAAAAGTGACGCGCTTTGAAGGTGTAAAGTTTGTCCGTCAATTCAAAAGAGACGCACACACACACATGTATACACACGCATGCACACACACCCAAATACACATGCACACAGGGGTTTAAAAGTACAGAAGCATTAAGACACGCATCAGGAAAGTAATTCATTTAATTCAATAAAATGACATATAAACAATGTGATCTCAAAAACACATGATTATAAACACAAACTGATATTTTCATCATCCCTGTTGAGGCGACAATATATCCATATTTTTAGTATTTAACTTTCCGGTAACAGCAGAATAAAAATCTTGCCCTTTAATTTGATTGGTTGGCTGTAAACAGCAAAACCAGTTCAGCGAATCAAGTAGTGATAGATGTTATGGCAGCTTCAATTTTATCAATCAATCAATCAATCAATGAGTCTTATATCGCGCATATTCCGTGGGTACAGTTCTAGGCGCTCAGCAGTGATGCCGTGTGAGATGAAATTTTATACGGCCAGTAGATTGCAGCCACTTCGGCGCATATTTACCTTTCACGGCCTATTATTCCAAGTCACACGGGTATAGGTAGACAATTATTAACTGTGCCTAAGCAATTTTGCCAGGAAAGACCCTTTTGTCAATCGTGGGATCTTTAACACTTTCGCGACGGGACACTGATAAATCAGTAACCGCGCCGACACGCCCATGGACGGGACGCGCATTTTTCAGTACCAGTCATACAAGGTACAAGACTCGTGATTGCTTCCCGGTTTTTGAAGATTGCAATAAAATGAGTTGTTTCCCTTGATACACGTGGTTTTCTCTTCCGGCTTGATCAAATTAGTGCAGATTTGCGTGGTGTTTTCGAACAAAAAAAATGAATCGAAGGCGAGCCTTGTCACGGGAGGAGATTCTCCGGATGTTGGATCTTGAGGATCCTGTAGATCATGATACATCGTGTCGTTTTAGCCTCAAGAAAGCGATAATAGCAGTGATATTGAGGAAGAAACAGTCCCGTTGTTGCTAGTACGAGTCGGCAAACTACACGTGGTAGGGGGTGATACTGCTAGACGAACATGTATCTCGGAATCGTGCAGGAGCTATGGGGGCGTGGCAGCACTGATAACAATGGATGGCTGGAGCCTTCAAATCCTTTTGGAATTGTTCATAGGTGTACAGTTGGTACTTTGTTGTGAAAATGTGACTTATATTCAATATGGATTACCTAGACATCATTTGGTGAGTGTTACAGTTTTGTTTCATTTGAGTCAGGATGCTGTGAGTGAATGCGTGATTTGCTTGTTTTTTTCTTTGTACTGTCTCCTTATTTCTGTGTACAATGTTAACAATATTTCAGCTAATTCATAGGTTTTACACCTTGTTTGGTTATAACATTATTTATAATACTTTCTGTTAAAAAATAACTTTTAAAAAAAGCAGTGGAAAATAAAACACACACAAAAAAACGTTAAAAAACACAAATTATCCCCCTTTCACCCCCCTTTGCTAAAACAAATCGCGTGACAAACTTATAAATAGCACGACTGAACTGGGCATCCATTTTTGAATTAGTACACAAAATTTGGTGGTGATTGGACTTAATTCAAGCTTGCTAGACAGATTTCTTTACAGTTACTGATTTTTGGGAAGTTTCTTGGTGGCAAGCTTGGGCAGGCAGGACGTTAACGCCGTGGCAGTGCTAGTCACAATAGTGTTAACGTGCACACCCAATGTAGTGTACACGGGGGGAGGTTCGGACACCGAAGAGAGTCTGCACACAAAGTTGACTCTGTGAAATAAATTTCCGCCGAACCTGGGATCGAACTCACGCTGACAGCGGCCAACTGAATACAAATCCAGCGCGCTACCAACTGAGCTATATCCCCGCCCATTTGTACAGGGGAATCAATTCAGCCCATCTACTAGTCATAAATATTATGGCAGCTTTAACCTATAAACAGATCATTTTTGTTTTCTATGTTGGCTTATTGTCTTGGCTTTTCTGATATTTGTTTAATCCCAGCGAAGCTGGAGGTATCCCGTGAACGCTATACTGTAATCGATTTGAGAAATGTGCACACCGAATAATACATGATAAAGAAGGATTCGTTGTGCCCGGCTACGTGCTACAGTTGGAGATGGAAGTTCACCAAAAATGGGGACCATATTAACAAAAATACGGTGGGTAAAATAGGCGCCCCCATTTTTTCAGCAAACGCCACCCCAGGCCGCTTTGGACGGGTAGAAATTCCGTAGTTTCCAAGTCTATGGATAAAGCTCGCGTAAGAAGAATACGTCACGGTCGAAAGTCTTTGACGTCAATTAATGCATCATGACGTCATGCCTCCCTGTAGTCTTTCTCTCTCGCGCAGTGTGTGTGTTTGTGTTCATTTTGTGCACATGTGTTAGTGTTAGTGTTACTGTGTGTGTGTGTGTGTGTGTGTGTGTGTGTGTGTATTTGTGTGTGTGTGTGTGTGTGTGTGTGCGTGCGCGCACGGGTGCATGAGTCTGTACTCGTATGTGTGTGCTGTGTGTGTATTTGTGTGTGTGTGCGTGTGTGTGTGTGTGCGTGCGCACGCGTGCATGAGTCTGTACTCGTGTGTGTGTAAGTGTGTGTGTATAAGTGTATGTGTGTGCGTGTATGTGTGTTTGTTTGTAAAGGTGTGCATGTCCGTCTGTCCATATGTGCGTATGGGTGTGTGTTTTGTGTGTATGAAGTTTTTTGTTAGAGAGTGAGTGAGTGCGTGTGAGTGAGTGTGTGTGTGTGTGTGTGTGTGTGTGTGTGTGTGACTTGGTGTGTGTGTGTGTGTGTGTGTGTTTGAGAGAGAGAGAGAGAGAGAGTGTGTGTGTGTGTGGGTGTGTATGTGTGAATGTGTGTGTGCATGAGTTTGTGTGTATGATTGTGTGTGTATGAGTGTGTATATGTGTTTGTTTGTAAAGGTGTGTGTGTCCGACTGTCTATGTGCGTATTTGTTTGTTTGTTTGCTCAACGCCCAGCCGACCACGAAGGGCCATATCAGGGCGGTGCTGCTTTGACATATGACTTGCGCCACACACAAGACAGAAGTCGCAGCACAGGCTTCATGTCTCACCCAGTCACATTATTCTGACACCGGACAAACCAGTCCTAGCACTAACCCCATAATGCCAGACGCCAGGCGGAGCAGCCACTAGATTGCCAATTTTAAAGTCTTAGGTATGACCCGGCCGGGGTTCGAACCCACGACCTCCCGATCACGGGGCGGACGCCTTACCACTAGGCCAACCGTGCCGGTCTATGTGCGTATAAGTGTGTGTTATGTGTGTATGAGATTTGTGTCAGTCAATGTGTGTGTGTGTGTGTGTGTGTGTGCGTATGTACAGTGTGTGTGTGGGTGTTTGTTTGTTTGTTTGCTTAACGCCCAGCCGACCACGAAGGGCCATATCAGGGCGGTGCTGCTTTGACATATAACGTGCGCCACACACAAGACAGAAGTCGCAGCACAGGCTTCATGTCTCACCCAGTCACATTATTCTGACACCGGACCAACCGGAGTGTGTGTGTGTGTGTGTGAATGTGTGTGTGCATGAGTTTGTGTGTATGTTTGTGTGTGTATGAGTGTGTATATGTGTTTGTTTGTAAAGGTGTGTATGTCCGTCTGTCTATGTGCGTATTTGTTTGTTTGTTTCCATAATTATCAGGGCGGTGCTGCTTTGAGATATAACGTGCGCCACACAAAAGGCAGAAGTCGCAGCACAGGCTTCATGTCTCACCCAGTCACATTATTCTGACACCGGACCAACCAGTCCTAGCATGCACTAACCCCATAATGCCAGCCGCCAGGCGGAGCACCCACTAGATTGCCAATTTTAAAGTCTTAGGTATGACCCGGCCTGGGTTCTAACCCACGACCTCCCGATCACGGGGCGGACGCCTTACCACTTGGCCAACCGTGTATGTGCGTATGAGTGTGTGTATTGTGTGTATGAGATTTGTGTGAGTCAATGTGTGTGTGTGTGTGTCTGTGGGTGTGTGCGTGCGTACATGCGTGCGTATGTACATGTGTGTGTGTGTGTGTGTGTGTGTGTGTGTGTGTGTGTGTGTTTGTGTGGGTGTGTGTCTGTTTGTATAAGAGATAAAGAGAGAGAGAAAGAGAGAGAGAGAGAGAGAGAGAGTGGGAGGGTTGGTTTGTGTTTGTGCGTGTGCGTAAGTGTATGTGTGTGTGTATGTGTGTTTGTTTGTAAAGGTGTGTATGTCCGTCTGTCTATATGTGCGTATGGGGGTGTGTTTTGTGTGTACAGTGAAGTGTGTGTGAGAGAGTGAGTGAGTGCGTGTGAGTGAGTGTGTATGTGTGTACGTGTGTAACTTGGGT